>NW_024515320.1:1600157-1855764 GCF_017590135.1 Pyrgilauda ruficollis
CGGCCCGGCCCGGCCCGCCCCGGCCAGCCCTCACACGGCGGGGCCAGGCCCGGGCACGCCGAGCTCGGGAAAAAACAGCGACCGGCTGTGGGAAAGGCAGTGCTGGGAACCCGCGGGGAGCGTGGGGAAAAGCAGCCACTTTCTGAAAAGGCTCGCTGATTTCACGCTGTGAAAAGTTGCCGGCAATTCTCAGGCAACTTCCTGAGAAAGCGGCAGAGGAGCGGCAGGGCTGGGGAGAGCGGCGGGTTTGGGACAGCGTTAGAGGAAACCCGGCAGGGTTTGCGAGAACGGCGAAGGAAACTGGGCAGGGTTTGGGACAGCGGCGAAGGAAACCCGGAGGGTGTCTGAGGAGTTGCGGATTTGCAAAGAAAAACAGCCCAAGTTTCAAAAAGAGCGGGCTTTCAAGGAAAAATACAGTTCCGAGCCGCGTCGGTGAAGAGGCGAGTGCCGGTGCTGCGAGGACAGGTTGGGTTGATTTCGACTTCTTTTTTTTTTTCTTATTTTCTTTTTCTTTTTTTATTCGGGTTTTTGGGTTTTTTTCCCCTTTTCCCCTTATTTTCCTCTTTTTTTTTCCCTTCTTATTTGTTCTTTATTTCTTCTTCTTTCATTTCTTCTGTTTCTCCTTTGAGGCCAGACGCTGCCAGGCTGGCAGCAATCCCAATAAAGGTGTATTATCCACTAACGATCCATTTTTCCAGCATGAGCCAGTTCCCGGCGGAGCCCCAGACCTGTCCCTCCCACAGATACTTCGTTCCCCAGTGTTGTTAAATTTTCCCTGTGTTATTCCCTTTTCCCCAGCGTTATCCCGGCGGTCCCATGGCTGCGCGGCGCTGGAGGGGTCTCCCCTTTGGGAATCTCTCTGATTGTCCCAACGGCTCCCGCTGGATCATGGATGTGTTCAATGAGTGTGCCCAGGACAGCCGGGATGTCGCCAGCATCGTCCTGGGGCTGGGCTCCATCGTCTGCTTCATCGCCGCAGCCTTCCCGTGAGTATTGCTCCCGACTCCCCGGGTACCGCTCCCGAACCCCTGGGTACCGCTCCCGAATTTCTGGGTACGGCTCCCACATCCCGGGCAGCCCTTCCCGGGGGATGGCAGACATCGAGCCGCAAGCACAAGGTGCCCGAATTATTAAATCCCCCCCGGCGCAAGCAGCGAGGGCTCGGCAGATTTCGTGTGGGGGAGCAGGCAGCACAGCCCAGAGCCCCGCTGCTGGCCGCGGTGTTGTTGCTGTGCTTGTCGGCCGGAATGTCCCACGTCAGGCACGTGCAGGGCCGGCAGGACAGGTCACACTGCAGAAGGAATGTCCCCAGGAGCCCTGGGGTACTTGGAAGTGCTGACACAGGGTGGCTGCGGGGCACGTGAGGAGTCGCGGTTCTTTTGCAACCGGAGGGGAGGATCCTGCAGCTGGGGTCATCCTCCCTGCTCCTCCCACAGGGCCCTCGGTGAGCGCCGGTGGGGCTCAAGAGTTCTGCCTGGGGCCAGGGGAACGTGTGGCCTTGCATTTCCTGCCTTGACTGCGTTGGGATCCACAGGAATCCTGGGGATGGCTCCCAGCTAGCGCTGAAGCAGCTGAGGGTGATGTTTGTTCCCCTGCCCAATGCTCTGCAGGCAGTTCTACCAGGCCTGCAGAACGGGCATCATGGACCAGGCTCTCTCCATCTATTTCCTGCTGGGATGGCTGGGCGGAGACCTCCTCAACCTCATCGGTTCCTTCCTGGCTGATCAGCTGCCCCTGCAGGTACCCGGGCTGGCTCTCAAACACCCCAGCTCCAGGGAGGAGGGAGGGGCTGGCAGCTGCTTTATCCAGCATTGGGAGCCAGAGACCCAAACTGTCTGGGATGCTCCCTCTTTGCTCCGAAGAAATGCTCCCCTCTCCCATTCTGGGCTTGCTCGCTTTTCCCCTCAAGGTGTGGTCCATTCTCTCCGAGGGATGCTCCCTCCTTCCTCCCTGGGGATGCTCCCTCCTTCCTCCCTGGGGATGCTCCCTTCTTCCCCTCTTGGTGTTTTCCCTTCTCTCCCAGGAATGCTCCCTTCTTCACCCCCGAGTTACTCCTTTCCCTCCCTCTGGGGCCATTCCCTTCTCCACCCCGGGACACTCCCCTCTCCCCCAGGGACACCAGGAGAGCAGGGAGCAGTCCTGTGGGACCATCCCAGGTCCCCGTGGGTGTCCTCACCACGTCCCCTCCCCACAGGTGTACACAGCCATTTACTACGTGCTGGCAGACCTGGCCATGCTCTCCCTCTACTGCTACTACCGGCTGAAGAACGGGGGCAGAGCCTGTGAGTTGGGGCAGGGTGGGGCCTCTGCTCCCCTGGGCACTGGGAGCTGAGAGGGGGGCATTCCAGGGCACTCTGGGAGCTTGGGAGATTCCAGGCACAGTTGTTAGATGGTGCCTCTTATTGCTTGCTGGGTTGATTTTTGGTTTTTTTCGCTTGGATAATTTGAGCCCCTAAGAGAGCCAAAGCCAACAAGCAGCTAAAGGCTGGGCCTGGGGCTTCTGTAGCCCCTGTTACCCCCAACCCCATGGTATCCAGGCTGAAAACAACCCCCCATGAGGCTCATGGGGCACAGAATTAAATAAATCCCCCACAGTTTCACGGTGACTCCACCTCAGAGCTGGGAATCACAGAACTCCTGACTCGGGCAGTGCTGGAAGGGAGAGGGGGAAGTTTTCCCACTGTTTCTGGGCCAAAACTTGACAGGGAAGTTCATGTCTGTTCAACTGGAGTGAAAAGGGAACCTGAGCAGTTCTTGCAGTGTTTAAACAGACAGAGAAAACAGAGAAGATCCCCTTTCCACCACTGCTGAACACCAAACAGGCTCCTTGGGAATGGGGTGATTGTTTAACTTAGTAAAGACACCTAAAGTTATTCGCCAGTTGGTATTTGACCCATCAGATGCATGGTTTTGTTAAGCTGGAGAGCTTGCTTACTGAATATAATCACTAAAGACTACTGAAAAATAGTAAAATACTACTAACAAATAAGCCACAGCAGGGCTTGCTCTGGCAGAGATTTGAGAGTGACTTAAGACAGTGAAATCTTCTAGTGGGGATGATTCTATGGAGCCCTAAACCCAAAGAAACCGAGATGAGAGCAGTTTCCTCCCTGATAAGGTACAAATTGGGCACATCACTGGGAGATAAATCACATCTGTCACCCACAGCAGCCACTGCCCCATCCCTTGGTGAGATAAGAGAGAGTTCAGAGGTTGCTCAGTCCCTTGGTGAGATAAGGCAGAGTTTGGAGGTTTCTTCACCCCAAGAGGGTCCTGGCAGCCCCGGGGCTGTTGGGGGTTGCTGGGCTCTCCCTGATCAGGCTCTGTCTGCCTCTCTGCAGTCCCTGCTCCCATCAATGCAGCCTTTGTGTTCCTCTCCGTGGGGTCCCTGTCCAGCCTCTCCCTCCTGGGCAGTGCCAGCACCGAGGCTCCAGGAGCCTCCTTCAAAGGGAGGTCTCTGCTGTCAGCTCCTGGGGATGAGCTTGGACCAAAGGTGAGCCACTTCCTAGATCTGGGAGATGGGATAGAGGTTCGGGTGGGGATGCCCTGCTGGATGCTGTGATCCCAAAAAAACCACCCTGGACCCCACCACGTGTTTTGGGGTTAGGGGCTGTTCCTATTTTAGGGCCAAATTGTTCTGCAAGGAGACTGTTAGTCTAGGAAGATGGCACTGGAAAGAGAACTTTTCTAAAGATTCCTCCAAAATTCAGGAACAGTTTGCTGCAGGATTTCAGGCATTTCAGGGCATTTTTGCTTCAAACACTGCTATGGGCCTGCTCAAGAGTCAGCAAAGCTCACATTTCCCACATCTCTGTTTGCAAACAGAGTTTATCTCAGATAGCTGCATAGGATGGACAAAAAAATGTGGTTCCTATGTTCAGGAAATTTGTAATACTTCTCCCCTTTAATCCTTTTTCCAATTATCCACATTTATATATATTACTGAAAATCAAACAAGCAAGAAAGTGCAGCAAGGTAACTCAGTTGGCTGAAACTGAAAGTAGGTTTGCAGAACAGTTTTGCTCTGGCAGTAGAAAAGGACCTGTCCAAGCAATGCAAATAAACCCAATTCCCGTTACAACAGATTGCACTGGGTGTTTTCCCGTGGCAAGGTGAACTGTAATTATCAGTTGTAATTATCAGCGGGCTGTCAGGAGGGGAGCTGGGCACCCGCGGGGCTGGGTGTGTCTGTGCTGGGGCTCTGAGCACAGGGGCTGTCCCTGTCCCTGTCCCCGCCCCTGCCTTGCAGCCTTTCTCCAGGACTGAAATCATTGGATTTGCCATCGGCTCCATCTCCTCCGTGCTCTACCTGTGCTCCCGAGTGCCCCAGATCTGCACCAACGTGAGTGCCCAGCCTGACACCCCGGGGCTCCTCACGTGTCACTCCCAGGGGGCTGGGGAGTCTCCTTCCTCCCCAGAGGGTTCTCCTTTCTCCCTGGGCTTCTCCTTTTTCCTCTCTGCTCAGAGGTCCCAGGCCCCATCTCTGATCATTCCATAAGGGACTACTTCTCTGTATTTATTTTTCTCCCCTCCCTTTAACTTGCTGATATTTTGAGGGTGGGGATTTCATTTTGTCTAATTTACAAGCCAAAAGGGAACTAAAAGACTCTCAGCATTGAGTCACCACTTCTCTTTTTTAATGCTGGGGGAGAGCATGATTAATAGCACATTGTAGAGAGATCTAGGAGAGCTGCACCCAAGCTCATCTCCTCTCCCTCTTTTCCCAGTACCAGAGGAAATCCACCAGCGGGGTCTCCTACTCTCTCTTTGCCCTGGTGATGCTGGGGAATTCCCTGTACGGCCTCAGTGTCCTCCTGAAGAACCCGGAGCCAGGCCAGGGCCAAGGTGACTACATCCTGCACCACCTGCCCTGGCTGGTGGGCAGCCTGGGCGTGCTGGCCCTCGACGTGGTTGTATCCTTTCCCCTGGGCTGGGATCCCCTCCTGCCAGCAGGGCCTTGCAGGGAGTGGGGCGGGCAGGGCTGGGCAGGAGGCTGGGGTGGTGCTGCTCCCTGGGAGATCTGTGCTGCTGCACCGGCTGGGAAACGCCTCAGCCCCTGCTGTGCACTGAGCTGCCTGTCCTGTTCCCACCTGTCCTGGCACAAACTCAGGGTGCTGACACCCAGTGCATCCCTGAGATCCCCCCCGAGTGTGCAGAGCCTTGACCTCTCCCCAGATCTCCTTCCAGTTCCTGGCCTATCGGAAAGGACGGCCTGGCACCCTCGAGGAGAGGGGTGCTCTCCTGGGGGAGCCGGATGAGAGCTCAGAGAGCTGACAGAGGGACCTGCCCCACAGGGAGAGGAGGAGGAAGAGGAGGATGCACATGAGGAAGGTGGCCTTAGGGCTGGGCACACCAGCCCCTCCATCCTGGTGGCTCCTGGCAGAAGAGGCCCCGAGGCCGTGGGTGACACGTGGTGCTGCCGAGGCGGTGGCAGAAGATGCTGCTGGGACACCTAGTGCCTCTTTGATACCAATGATGCTTTCAGGATAAAAGGGAATTTTTGGATGCCTCAGTTGCTCTTCGCTGCTCCAGTGCCCCACAGCTGAGCCTGGTCACTGCTGTGTCTGCCAAGGGTGATCTGGAATTTCCTTAGTGCTGAAAAACATGGGGAGAGCCTGAGTGGGGTGGGGACAGGGTGACTGACCTGCCACAGACACAACCCTGTGACCTCACAACTGCCCCCTCAGCTCCTTCTGGAAGACACACAGGGCTGGATCCAGTGGGGAAGGAGCAGCAGAACCAAAGAGTTCAGTCCACACCTATTTTAATTAGCACGGCTCACCCATCTATAAAACACATCCTTCCCCACCTGCGTCCTTTGGTTTCATTTTGCTGCTTTACCTGGCAGCTCCTGCCTCTGCTAATGAATCTCACAGTCCCATTTCTCTGACTTCTCTTTTTTTGCCTCACCCATGTTTTAATTGCATGGATTCCTTGGGGAAGTTGCTCCATTGCTGTTCCCCAGCAGAAGAGCTGCTTCTCGGCTCGCTCTGGTTTTCACTTCCTGCCCTCTCTCCATGATGAATTTATCAACCTGACAAATTTATCCTCAACCTGATGAATTTATCCTCAATCTGATGAATTTATCCCCAGCACTGTTGAGTTTATCCCCCTCTTGGGGCCCTGAACTCAGCACAGTGCTCCTCGAGCAGGGAAGGACAGGAAGAAGGGCTGGGCTATCACAGCTTGGCCTTGTGAAAACAAGAGCTTTCCTTTCCTGCAATTCCTATCAGCTCTTCCTTTTGCTTCCCTTTCCCCTCTCCAGCTCCCTTCCTGATACCCAGCATCGTGTCTCTTTTGGCTTTTGCTCCATTATCATTAATTTATGGTTCCTCAGCCAGTCTGTGACATTTGTCCTTCCCAAGGAAGTTACTCTGCTTTGTTCTCACACTGAGGACACCAATCCATGGATCTCACATTAAATGGGATTCCAACTGCTCAGTGCCACCAAGCTGCAGCAGCAGGTTCATGGGAACCCAGGCTGGGCCAATTCTTGGGACTGAGCCAGCTGTCTTCAGAAAGGAGATGTATTTTTCAGTCTCTCTGAGGCCCTTGAACCAAGTGAGTGAGTTTTTACTGGATTAATTAAGGATTCTGCCCCTCCAGATTCACAGGCAATGGGACTGCTCCCTCATCCTGAAGCAGCAGCATTTCCTGTCCTGTCTTACCCCGGGAATTGTAGAACAGTTCATCTTTTTTAATCCAAACCATGAGCAAATCCCTCATCTCTGCCACTACAACACAAAATAATTGAAAATAGTTGTCACATACTGGCTTTTCCCAACCCTGGGCAAAGAAGCTCTGCCGTAAGGAGGAAAGAGTGCATATATGTGTATATGTGTATATATATATATATATATATATATATTTGTGTCACAGTCTGTCCCCACAGGTGCACCTGAAGCACCAGTTAGGTACAAAGCTGATTGACTCTGACTTTCCTTGGGCTGGGCAGGATGAAGCAAGGTGAGCAGCTGCACCCAGAGCTCACACACCCACAGCCCCAGGGTGGCTGCAATTCCTGAAGCTCTCCCAAGGTTCCCATCCCTCCAAGTCACTGCTGCAGCCCTGTCCCTGTGATCAGGATTTTGCAGAAGAATGTTAAAGCAGGAAAGGCCATGCAGGAGCAACCCCCTCTGAGGGAGAGGATAACTGAAAACCTCAGCAGATCTCCCCCTCCCAGGCTCCAGAGCTCACACAAACATCTCCAGCTTCAGGAAAGGTTTGTGCTGGGACAGAACCGTGAGGCTGCAGCCAAATCCCAGAGTGGAGTGTTTCCTGGGGAATCCCAGCCTTTCCCAGGCTGTGTCCCACAGGAGCTCCTGCAGGCTCTGGGTGAACTCTGGCCACGTGCAGGAGTCTGGGTGGGACACAGGTCGTGGTACAAAACCAAACTGGAGCACATTAATTAAGCCCTGTTAATGCCAACAGTGCCCACTTGCAGAGGGTCACAGGGCAGTGCCCAGAGCCAGGGCCAGGAAGAGCCCAGCAGATCTTTCTGTGCTTCCCCAGGATTAGGTCTGGTACAACCACAGCCTGGCAGGGAACCCAAAGCTGTGCCAGGTCCCTCTGCCCAAGGGCTCAGGAGGAGACGCTGGGGGAAGGTCACCAGTGACACAGGAGGAGCTTTTGGGTCAGGGATGGGAGGAACCACCCACCCCAGCACAGCTGCCCTGCCCCGGGCTGCACACAGGAGCCCCCAGGCAGACCCTCCTCCCCTGCAGATCCACGTGCTGGATGCCTGGAGCATCAACCCCAGCACCTTGGAAGGGCAGCAGAGTGAGTAACACAAGGCCAAAGAGCAGAGGGACATCACACCCCCTTCCAGACAAACATTTCTGGATGTGGGACAAAAAAACCCCAAGAAACCCTGCAAGGAACGAAAGAGAAACAAGGAGGACACGATCACACAAACATCTTCCTGGGGTTTTTTTTGGTTGTTTTTATTGTTTTAGTCTTTTTTTTTTCCTTTTCTTTTTTTTTCCATTTTTTAGTATGGAGGCTCAAGTATCAGATGTAGATTCAATTTAAGCTTTACAAAAAAAACAAAAAATCAAAACAAAAACCCCTTTTGCATTCCATAAAAATTGACAGAAAAGCGCCTTGGAACCAGGCTATAGAAGAGCAGAACTTTCAGCAGGTCTCGAAATCACCATCTCCTGCACATCTGGGTTACTCAGTATTGTACAACCCCAAGGAACACCCTCTCTTCCCTCCCTCCCTCCAGCCAGCCCCTGTGCCCAGCCCCCAAACATACGTGGAATAGATTATTTTTCTTTTTTTTCTTTTTTTTTTGTTTTTCCAGTTCTTCCTCTTTCACACACCACAGTATTTAATAAATTTTTGTTTTACATTTTTTACACCAATGTAACAAAAGGCAGGAGGGGTGAGGGAGGAAAAGACAAACAATGATCTGTGGTGATGCATATAAATGGGGGAGGGTGGGAAAGGGGAGAGAAAAAAAAATAATACATGGACTTCTACAGAAACATAGCCTAAGGTCTCAATAGTAAAATGTGGTGCAAAGTAGGCCTCAGAGACTGAAAAAGTTTGTACAGCTTTATTCATGGGGAGAGGATGGCGCTGCATGGAGAGTATTGGATGCAAATCGTGACGTGACCAACAGAAAAGGGCGGGGATGATTCTCTAGGAAAGGAATCTAACGAGTGCATGGCATGGCTGGTTAGCACTGACAGGACTTTAACTTTGCTGCTTCCTCTTCAAAGCCTCCACCAGGTCGTTTTTAAGAGCTTCTTGTTTTGATTTGTCTGCAAAAGTCTGCACAGACCTGTGGGGAAGAAGGAAAGGGGGGTCAGAGGCAGGGCAGGGCAGGGAGCAGTCCTGGGAGTCAGGAGGAAGGAGAAGCCCCTGAGCCCAGGCTCAGCTCTGCCTGCTGGGGCCCGGGAAGCAGCAGTGACCGCCAGAGAACACAAAGCAGAACCCGCTGCGGCAAGGGCTGGCACCAGAGGCTTCCCCACAGCCCCGCTCGGCCCGGCTGCCGCAGGGAGATCCCCGGGGTTTCGGGTTCACACTGAAGAAGCCCAGCGCCCCACAGCCAAGGGTTTAGCTCCTGCTGCCCCCAGTCCAGAGAAAACCCAGCCCCACCTGGAGAAGGGCCGGGCTGGGGAGCTCTGACCCTTCTGCAGGACCGTTCACCAGGGTGGCCTCGGAACCTCCCGCCAGCCTTTGCACCGCTGGGAAAAGCAGCCGGAGGTTCTGCTCTCAAATTCGCCTTTTTTTGTACCTTCCCTAAGGAACGAGTAATCAAAGCAGCTGAAGAACAGAGACACTGTCACCAGGTTATTGCAGGGCTTCCCTTTGCCTGAAAGTACAGAGGAAAAGCTCCACCTTTCAGGAATCACCTGGGATCGCTGCCTGTGGAGGAACCTCTGATTTCAGTAAGACAATAAGAAATTTTCACTTTTATAAAGGCCCCTCTTAAATAAATTGATAGAATGGGTTCTATCCAGGACCAAACTTTTCCAGAGTGGCTACCACAGAGAAATGGGAGGATCCAGTTGGGAAGGATTTCTCCCCACCTAAACTACATTTCACAGCCCTTACAGCACCTGGGAGAGTGAAGATTTCCCTGCCCATGGCAGGGGGTTGGAATTGCAGCCAAATTTAATTGCAGCCAGCTTTAAGGGCCAACCCAAACCAGTCTGGAATTCTGTGATTCAGAGCAACCTCATTTTCCCTGGTTGCTGTCTCCTGTAAACAAGGCTGCTCTCTGTGGTGGTGATTTTCCAACCATTTTTGTAACAGTATTTCCATTCTCTTGTCTCTGGAGACTTCTGCTGCTTTAATAAAAACATATACACTTATATTTGCATTTGTCATAGGCTGAAGAAGTGGTTCTTGGCCACTATCAACAAATAGTGAGTTTCCTCCTTCGTCAGCTGAATGTGTTTGAAAGAACATCTGTAACTGGTTAGGAACTGGAGTGGAAGGTTAAGGTGGCTCAGGGTTAGTCACTGCCCTGACACTCAGAGCTCCAGAGCAAACGAGCACAGCAAGAGATCCCTCTGGAGGCTGTGCAGAGCAGGAGCAGGGGAGGCTGGCCATGTCTGAGTGAGCTTGAGCAGGACTGCACCTCAAGCTCCCAGGACACTCAAACTCCACCAGCTCAGGGGAAGGTGTGTGGGCGAGCACACGTTTACTCTGAAGTCATGGGAAGAACCGGTCTTTTTTTTTTTCCAAACTGTGACACTCCCAAGATTTCACTCTGCAGGGAGTACACTGGGATTACAGGGAATTTCTTCATGGAAGTGGTGTACCACAAGTGTAAGAAACTGCTGGTGCCCAAGGGACAGAGTCCTGGGGCTGCTGGATTGAATCAGCCCAATCCCAGGGCACTCCAGGCACAGGACCACGTGCTCCTTTCCTGCTCCCAAGCCAGAGTGCAAAGTGGTAAATCCTGCCCCAGTTCCGAGCATGAGGTTTCCATGGGGAGGAGAAAACACTGAAAACAAGAACCAGAGCCCTGAGACAGAGCCCAGGGTGGCTGGGCTGGCTGCTCCCTGCGGATTAGGGGTTAGTTCTTCCCGTTACCATGCAGGGGCTGGGCTGGTGAGTCCTGGTTTAGTGTTGGCTCACACCTCACAGGCAGCAGGGGTACCTGGATTGGTTTAGTTATCAGGCTGGATGTAGATCTGGCGCTGGGTCAACACTTGAGAAAGTTCCCTCTGCAACTGCTTATACTTTTGGTTGTCAGGAATAGCATCGATAGATCTACAGAGAGCAGTGGGAAACCAGGGAGCAAACAGGGAAAAGAACAGTCAGAAGAACTCAGTAACACAGAGCTGGGGCTCTGGGAACCTCCAGGGAGGAGAAGGGGACACACACAGGAGAGAAGGAGCAGGGACAGGCTGGAGGAGCCAGGGGCTCTGGGGGGTTCCATCCCAGGCTGCACACAGGGCCAGGACTCAGACTGAGGGATGGGGAGACACAGCAGAGATTCAACCACAACAGCTCAAGGCAACGTTCCCAAGACAAAGGCTCTATTACAGATTCCCTCTGATGTCAATAAAAGCTTCCTGGCTAAACCCTGCTCAGCACAAAGGAAACTGAGGCTGCTCTCACCCGGGCTTGGGGCAGAACCCAGAGCAGCAGAACCCAGAACCCCTCCCACAGGTCCTGCTGCTCCCTCTGCCCATACAGCAGCACCAATATTTAATTAATACCCTTTTTCTCTCTTCTTCCACTTCTCAGTGTGTGAAGGAAGAGCAGAGCATTTATTTGTGCCCTTTGGTTATTCTACATTAGCACACTGTGCTGGGAGGTCTCTCTGTACTTTAAAATGAAGTGATTTGGCATCACAGTTCTGTACTTTCTTCTGTGAGCATAAGAATTACCAGCTTGGGATTTCCAAAATTCATTCCTGTCCAGGAATGAGCAGGGGCTGAACAGTACAGCACAGTTTCCTCACAGAAAGGCACAGGAATTTAATATCTTCTCACACACTGCATTTTGACCAGTGGTGTTGAGAGAAAGACAGAATTTAAAACAAAGTCTAAGCCACAAACCACTCATGTCATGACTTAATTCTGGGACTATTTTTAAGGACAGTAGAAAGAGAAGACAGAATTTAAGTACAGCTTGCAGGACTGTGAAGAATAAACTAATGAAAAATAATCCAAAAATACAAGTGTTAGTTGGGCTGTTTTGGTCCTGGTGAGAGAACAAGGGATTAAAACATTGCTTCAGATTTCTGCAGTAGAAGAGTTCCCTGGACTCCACACAACAAATCCTGTCCCACAGCACAGGGAGGGGAAAACCAAGCAGCTCAAGGCTGGGGTGGCACTGCAGGGATGCAAAGGGTCCCCCACCCACTGCAGGTCCCTTACCTCAGCCCATTAACGATGTCCTTTGTCTTTCCAAAATAAATCTCATTCAGTGTACTTCTGATTTTGTTTTCCATGTCCTGGAAAAGAAAGTAGCACAGCAGCTCTTCAGTCTCCTCAGCTTTCGCGGGGATGCTGCAGCAGCAGGGTCTCTGTGCCCACAGCCCCTGGAGCACTGCCAGCACTCAGACCCCCCCAAACCCCCGGGAGCAGCCCCTGCTCCCCTCCCAGCACCGGGGCTTTGTTCCTCTCTCCCCTCCCAGCCCATCTCTGCAGGTATGGGAGCTCTGCACCACGAGAGGGCAGCTCCTCCCCAGCTCTGCACAGAAGGAAAATGCACCACCCCAGCCTTCCCCAGCAGCTTCCTGGCACTGACTAGCTCCAAGAGCCCAGCCAGTCCTTCAGGAGAACCAACAGCCCAGAGCTCTGTGCCCAGGGGTGACTCGGAATTCTTGACTTGTTCTTTACAGCTGCACGACAGAGCTCTGAGAGAGATCTTGTAACAAAGCAGCTTTTTTCATTGCTTTCACTCCAGCAAAAAACTTAAAAAAGGATCAAAAAAGAAGCAGCTGCCTTTCTTTAATTTCGCAGTTCCCTAAAAATGCATCATAGTTGAGAATTTCCTCCTTTCTTGGCTAAAACAATGAAGAAAATCTGGAACACCTTCAGTCAGGACAGTGCAGTGAAACCTTCTGAGCAGCTCCACTCCTTGTGCTGAGCTCCCAGGACTGAGAGCTGCTACAAAACCCAACACCAAACCCAATTCCAGGGGACTCCACAAGCACTCGATACACACTGAACTTTCAGTCCAAGGGACAGTCCTGTGTAACAACATGACTTGAAATAATTCTCCCCAGAAGTGGCTGCAAAAGCAAACATGAGGGTAGGAAGCTGTTCACTGGTGCTCAGGAATGGACACCCAGGCTCCAGGGAGTCCCTGCAGTGCTGAGCACGAGACAAGGGCCAGAGGGTGGCTTTGTACCCACACACACAGGAAGGGATGGAAAGGGGAGGAACAACAGGAATCAGTAAGTCATTTGTAAAGAAAAATGCAACAGAATTCTGAGGAATGGGACCAAATGTGGGCAGAAGAACCTGCACTCACCTCTACCAAGCGCCCGATATTGGCTATGTGTGGGGAGGAGTCACTCACAGTCTCATCCTTCTCCATCTGGAAAGGAAAGCACAGATCCATCCATCACAGGGAATCTGGGGGCAGGGCAGGGTCCAGCAGGGCTGGGAGAGGGGGGTCACCAACTCACTAACTGTGTGCCAACACAGGAGAAGGTGCTGAGGAACTCCCAGCACTTCCACAGCACATGCTGTAGTGGAGATGCAGTGGAATAAAAGTCCAGGAATGGAGAGAACCCCTGGGCAGACAGGCCCCACAAGAGCCACTCCCTCCCCACTACAGAACAGCCAAGTGTCCTTAGCAGGAGAAATTCAGAGCTGGAACACCTCAGGAGTGCAGTGACAGGACCTGGACAGGACACAGCTCCCTGAACCAGCTGAGATCTTCCAGCCCAACAGCAGAACTGGGAGCTGCAGCTGCAGCTCTGCTTGATTCCACCTGGCTCTGCCTGATGGAGCACCCATCCCATGGCCTGTGTGATGAGAAAGTCCACCCTCCCCAGCTCCTGAGGTGAAAACTGTGGCCAAGACACAGCCAAGTGTTGAACAATGAACATCAGACCCAGGAACCTCTGCAAGATTTGCTGAGACAGCAAGAAAACAAAACTGGGAGACAAATACAGTGGGAAGAACAGTCTTCAAAGGGTTTCACTAATCCCACTGAATTCTCTTATCCATCTGCTCCTATCCCTCCCTCAGGGCAGAGTTTAAAAATCTGGGCCAGCTACAGGTTTCTTCTAATAAGCCAAGGCTGTAACAGGCTTGGGGAAGCGTGTAATTTAGCTGGAGCCCCGAAGGCAAGAGATAACCTGGAAGAGGGGGAGAAGGAGCAGCAGGACCTTTCATTTTCCCTTCAGACTGTTTACATGGAATGGAAACACTGCCTGGAGAAGGGGTCCAGCTGCAGAGCAGGGACAATGCAAACCTGAACCACACAAACACATCCACACACCATGGGGAGCTGGGAACTATCAGCAAACTGCCCAAATCTGGGGCAGCTGGGAGCTGGCAGAGGGGCAGTTACTGCCACAGGCTGCCTGCTGAGCCTCCTCCACACCTGGACAGGCCCAGCTCCATGGTTAAGAAGCAGAATCTGAAAATAGATTTAAAAAAAAAACAAAAAAAAACAACCCCGTATATTATTACATCTCCATAAAAACTGCTGCCAGAAGGAAAACATTTTTATGTGCTCTGGAAGGCCAGATGTTACAAGAGGCTGTTTAATGGAGTGCAGAGTCAAGATCAGCCATGTCCTACAAACAGTTGGGTTTTGTTGAGTTGTTGGGGTTTTTAAAGGTTCCTTCCGGTGGCTGGCACTGCTTAGGCTGCAGCAGCAGCACCTCTGCTCTTAAATACGGGCTGCATCTGCTGGGAGGGGAAATCCCCTCTGCAGCCTGGGGTTAAGGGAGCAGCTCATCTCCCTCTGGCACCCCCCACCTGCCTGCTGGGCTCAGCCAAACCCCAGTCCCAGCCCAGTCTCAGTCCCAGCCCAGTCCCAGCCATCCCAAACCAGTCCCAGCCCAGTCCCAGCTCAGTCCCAGCCCAGTCCCAGTCCCAGCTCAGTCTCAGTCCCAGCTCAGTCTCAGTCCCCCCTCCTGCAGCAGCCCCAGGCCTGGCTCCCCTGCTGGCTCCCCCAGCCCCCTGCTCCAGGCTGACTCACAGGGACAGCCACTCCTCTGGGCCATCTCCAGGGTTGCCTGCTCACTTGGGATGTTTCCTGCACGGAACAAAGCAGCTGTCTGGGCCTTCTGTAAACATTTTTTTTTTTGAGGAATAATATAAAGAGGGACATTTAAGCTGGATAAACACTTTGTTTCATCATGAAAGTGTCTGAAAATACCAGCAAAGGTAGAAGGGAACTCATCCTCCATTTTGCTCCGAAAAGCCAACAACACCCACAGCTGCTCTGGCCACAGAGCAAAGTGAAAATCCTGTTAATGAAACACAAACAGCAACGTGTGCCAAGGGCTCCCAAAGCCACAGGCAGGCTGAAGGCTCCAGGTGGAAAATATGTGGAATTATTTGGATATCAGTAAGGCAAAATTTGGCCTGCCCCTCCAGCACTTATTTCAAACTATGACAATAAGTGGAGGTTGTGATCTCTGCAGGGTTTGCAGCGTTGTAGGAACCAGCTGAGAGCAGAGCCCAGCCTCCACAGAGATCTGCTCTCACCAGTGTGACCAAATTTCCCACTCCCTCTGCCAAACTGTCCAGCCAAAACCACGGGCAAACCTGGGGATGCCACACGACCTTGACCTGCCTCAACTCCTCTGCTCCTTTTTCTCACCTACCACAGAACTGAACCTCTGGGAAATCCACAGGGGACCTCAAAGCCCATCCCACTGCACCCCTGCCATGGCAGGGACACCTTCCCCTGTCCCAGGGGGCTCTGAGCCCTGTCTAACCTGCCTGGGACACTGCCAGGGACCCAGGGGCAGCCACAGCCTGCCCACCCTCATGATGGAAAAGTGAGGCAGAGATAATTCCCTGGACAAGCCCTGCCAGTACATCCTTGCTGTCCCTGCACCCAAACACTGCTCAGCTGGTGACTGAAGAGACTCCAGGACACTGTAACTGCTCAGGGGGAGCTCAAGGATCACAAGAAGATCCCACTGGTGGAAAAACAAAGTTACAACATCTGCAAGTCGGTGGGATGGGCTTTTCCATGAAAGCTGCCCCTGATGGAAATGGATGAGTCTCCTAATTGCTGAGCACAGGGACTGCCCTGGATGAGAAATGGAGAATGGCTCTGCTGGGGTGTCACTGAGCAGCAGCAGATGCCAGGGCAGCTCTTCCTGCAGGCAAGGATTGCTCTGTCTGCACAGTCCAGCCTTCATCCAGCTCTGCAAAACCTTCTGTCCTCGCTAGAGAGTGTTCCAAGTTCAAAACCCCACCTCTGTGCTTTCATCCCAAATCTCAGGCCTCACTTCCCTGTGACTTTACATCCTCCCCTTCCCACATCTCCAAATGTAAATAAACTACAGGTTTGCAGCCAAGTTCTTCCTCAGCAAACTGACTTCCCCAGGCTCATGCTGGCCCAGGACACACAGCCAGGCCCTGTGCAGGAGGACACCTCGGGAAGGCACCTGCTCGGGAGCAGGGGCTGCAGGAGCCCATCCAGCAGAGTGCAGTGCTGCCTGCTTGCCAGGAAAGGGAAACCTTCACATCTCCTTTGCACCAAGTGAAACAGGATCCCACAGCTGCTCCTTCCTTAAAGGAAAGTGCAGCCCCATGAGAGCCCAGGGTGCAGCCCAGGCCCCGGAGCCGGGCGAGCGACACGAGCCATTCCAAGGCACACAGAGGGACAGAGCCCAAAAGCTGCCAGGGAAAAGCATCTGCCAAACATCTGGCCTCAATCAGGAGGGCTGGGAGGTACCTGCAGTCCCCAGAGAACGTGCAAGGTAATTGAAAAGCTGCTGGCACGTTTCATTTCCCTGCAAGCCTTGCTCCCTGCGTCCTCTCTGGCAGGATTTATGTAGAACAACATTTATTCCTAAAAATTGCAGCCAAACCCCCCTGGGCAAAGGAGAGTCTCTGCCACACAGAGGCACTGCTGCAGCCAGGACCTGAAGAGGTTCCAGTGTGAAGATGTCACCTCAGCTTTAACTCTCCCCCAGTTTTCAGGGCAGAATTACAATCCATGGATCCTGCCTGGAGCTGGCTGAGAACTGACCTCACCCCCCAAGGTAAGTTAATGCCTGCACACACATGAAGCAATTATGCATACAGGTAAATTGTGTAAAGGAGGGGATGTGACAACACACAGAGCTTGTGCTGCACACTCCTGTGTGTGCATAAACACCCACTCCTGTACTGGATCAGGACAGAATCTGAAATTCTCTAATTGGACTGATACAGCAAAACCCTGAAATTCCAAAATGCGCCAGGCCAAGTAAATTAAAGCTACACCAAGGGGAGTTTTCAGCTTCCCAAAACAGGCTGAATCCTCTATGTCTCCCCCTTTCCTTATTCTGTCCACTCACAAATGTAAAATGTTTGTTTTTTCCTAGAAACAGAGACAACTCTTATTGTAGCAGACAGTCTCTGGGGACTGCAGTGGGGAAATCAAGGAAAAGTAATTCAAGGTACTGCAGGAGAGATGTCAACTCCCAGTGTAGAAAATAAAACAGACACAGGCCAGGGATGTGACCTCTGGGTAGCATCTACCCAGGAGGGACCAGCACGTGGCCCCAGGGCAGCTGTAGAACACTCCAAGAGAATCCCACAATCCCAGAATGGTTTGGGTTGGAAGGATCAAAGCCCATCCAGTGCCACCCCCTGCCATGAGCAGGGACACCTTTCATTGTCCCAGGTTGCTCCAAACCCCATCCAGCCTGGCCTTGGACACCCCCAGGATCCAGGGGCAGCCACAGCAACAAACACAGTGTCTTGGAGAGAGAGGAAAAAATCCTTCTCAAAAATTCATTTAGGAGCAGCCCAAGTGGGAGCCTTACAGGAACAAGCCTGGGGAAATTCAAGACAGCAGAGTTTTTCCAAATGGCCTCGACAAAGGCAACAAAACCCCCTGGCTGTGTGGGGTGCAGGGCAACAATCCCACCTGCAGAAGTGACTGCAGAAAACAGCTATTTCCAGAGCCTTACTGCAGCCCCAAGCTCAGCTCCACCACGTGGCACTCCCTGAGCTGCTCCTCTGGCCACCAAGTCAATCCCTCCATCAGCACTCAGCAACTGCCCCGTCTGCAGCCAGGAGGCCAAACTGGTTTTGGAGGAATGGCTCTGACCAGACTTCCCTTTCCAAGCACTCAGAGGCTGCTGTGCCATCAGGTTGTGAGCCAGGATATGACCAACACTTCAAAAGCTTCCTCTCAAACACAAGGACATCTGCTACTCTCATTTTAGGATCAAAGGTGGCCAAGTAGCTTAAATGCTGAGTTGACTAAAACTGTAGAAACTTACTGTGTACACAGTTTTTTCAAAACATTGCTGATACCTGTCAAGGTGAAACTGTAACAGGCTCTTCAAGAGGAAACTAAAACCAACTCTTGGTAGCTCAGCTTGCTGAAGGCTCCATAAAAGGCTGATCAAAAAAGGAGAAGTAAAACTTGCAGAGCTTGGATGATGTAGCACACTGGATTGAGAGCCAAGTCCAAGCCCTGCACTCAGGAGTTCAGTCCAGCTGCAGGTAAATTTCAGCTGGGGACAGAGAGCTCCTCCTGACACAGCACACCTCGGGGCAGTGTGGAGCCTGCAGTGCTGTGCAGGATCCTGTGCCACCCCAGCCAGCAGAGCCAGGCTGGGCTGTGCCCCAGGTCCTGTTTGTGCATCCTCACCCCACTGCTGCACTGCTCCTGACACTGAACCAGGCCCTGGCTTCCTGCACCACATCTGCATCCAAAGTCCTGCTGCTAAAATGATGACAGAAGCATGAATCTCCCACTGCAGCTTCGAGAGGGAAAGTCAAAGCAAACAAGGCCAGCACTCAGGCCAAGGTGTACTGAGGACACCCATTCTGCACAGGCCCTTGTGTTCCTTGGCACAGCTCATGCTCCAGAGGCCATGGCCAGAGTCAAGCCCTTGGCCTGCACTTCACAGCTCTGATTTACAGGATTAGCAAGGCCTGTGATTAAATATTTGTCCGGGTCACCATAACTCGGGTGTAATTACTGCAAAAAGAGTCAAAAAAAGGCTCAAAACTGTCTCCAGATGCCTTTTTCCTTCACTTGCTTTTCCATCAGCTTCTTCAATGTCAACAACTTGGAAAGAAAAATCACCCAGGCTGGGGCAAGCTGTGCAAGACTAAGCCAGTTTCAGCCCCTCTCTGCAATCCCAGACCCTCCTTGGCTTCACCTGGCTCAAACCTGTAGAGAACCACGAGGTTTTTAACAGAGTCTGCATTGTCCTTTGTATGGAAAGCCCCAGTCTGCCCTGGGAAGGCTCATAAAGGAGTTTCAGCTGCTGCCAATCTCTCCAGTCACTCCTGACCTTACAATGTGCCTCCTGTCCTGCAGAGTTTATGACTCTGCTCGAGTCAGTGGCTCGCAGAGCCCAGAGCCAGCCCAGCCCAGCCGCAGGGAGCAGGGGCAGGTGCCTCACCCCAGGCACTGCAGCTCAGCAGATCCTGCCTGTCAGGGACTGCAGCACTGCTGACATCTGCCAGCCTGGCACCTCCCTGGTGAAAAGCAGCTCTCAGGAGGCAGTCAAAATCATTGATGCTGGCACAAAACCCCCAGATGTTTAGGACAGATTTATCTCATTTTTTTAGGAGACTTTTAAAATCAGTGTTCTGGTACTGCAGGGAGAAAACACTGAAGGAAGATACTATGTAATTGATGTCCTTAAAAAAATCTTACTGCCAGTGCAAAATACAGGTTTGTGCTCAGTGGTTTAGATGGCTTTTAAAAGAGAGTAAGAAAAGAAGTCATCCTGAATTTTTATAATCCTATTGGAATCAAAGTGAGAAAGTGGGCAAATCTTACAGATAAAAATACCTGCAACACACACGGAAGAATAAAAATTCAGGAATACCAAAAGACACACTGAGACTTACAAGCAAGTCTGAACTCCTGCTGGATGTTTTGTATTTTTAATTGCAGGCCCCAGTGTGTCAAGCACAGTTCAAGGGGCTTTCTGGTAATTACACACTGCATTCACCATTCCACTGGGCTGCAGAACAGCAGGAGAAGAGATGTTTATGCAACACCTCACAAAACCAAGGTTCTGTGCCTGATGGGGCTGCTGGCTGGAGCGAGGCCAGGGCTGCCCAGCTCTGAGGACACAGCCTTACCTGTCTGGTGAGGCTGCCCCCCAGGTTCATGGTACCAGAGCCAGTTTTGTTGGTCTGCAGCCACAGCATCACTGTGGAGGTCAGCTTGTAATGGGCAGTGCGGCCACTGGACTTCTCCTGCAAGTGCAAGGGAACAAAAAGGGACAGAGGCAGAAGGTTAAAATCCCTCCTAAACCTAAATGGGGGCTGGCACACCCCACAAACAACAAGCCAGGTAAGTCTAACCCCACTCATGCAGCACAGTCTCTTAAAGACAATTCTAAGTGTGCTCATTCCTCTAATTTTCCAAAGCAAATCTAGTTAGAGCAATTCACTCTCCTAATACCTTGTTTTTATTGCCTAATTAGTGATATTCATCTGTAGCTCTTTATGTTAAAACTCCCCCCACAAACCCCCCCCACACGCACAGAAAGTAACATACTTTCAATTCTTCTGGGATTCTTTTTGATTACAGCCCTGACTCATCTCTATCCAAATTGCTTTGGGGCATTTTCAAAAATTAACAAGGGAAAGAAGTTTACAGCCCTGACACAGTATTGCATTGTTCAGTGGAACACCTGTGCTCCTTAATTGTCTGGAATTAACTGGGTTTTGTTTTCACTGGGGTGTATCAGCTGCCCCAGAGGCTGTACCTGAACCTCCACCACGTGGATGGAATCCCAGCATCCCTTAATCTTCTTTGATCCATCTCCAGCTTTCTTAATGAGGATCACCCCAGCAAAGCCATGATCCAGATCCCAGAGGTAGACAGAGGAGACTCCACCTTCAAAATACCTGCAGGATGCAACCCAAAGGCAAGTTAAAAGCAAGCAGGACCCAAGCCAGAGTCAGATATCGATAATAATAATCTTAAATATGCAGAATTTCTAAGTCCTAATACAGATTTGTTTTTTCTTTCAAGACAGCACACTCTCACAGTTATACACCCAGAAACACAGCAGTTCAAATCACTTCATAATGCAGAGAGTTTAATTACAAAACAACTGCACATGTCTCTGAAGGAGAATAAAGGTCTGGTGAGAACCAGAGCTATTTACAGATTTCTACAGGACTTGAGCAAACAATTCCTCTGATTCCAATTACCTACAACAGCTGGTAAAAGCACGAGCTACAAAGTGGGCTGAGAGTAAGGCTTTAGTTTACAATCTGGTCTTTTTTCCCCCTCTTCTCCCTTGCTATTGGCAAAGTCTGGAAGTTCTTTACAGCAAAGTTCACTAATTAAGACAAAAGGGAGCAAGTAAGTAACTTTATGTTGCTGCCTCAAAAGTCTGTGTGAAGCTGACACTGATTTACTGCAAAGGGGCCTGAAGTGAAACCAGGGATCTCAGAAATGTAGAGATGCTGTAGAGCTTTTATTATTCCAGCATCAGGTATGGGGTACAAGAGAAAGTAAGCCAGACTGCCTCAATCTCAGGTGTCTTTTGCTGAAAGTACATTCAGAAAACCAAGCAAGCAATGGGATCTGCAGAGCCCCACTCCCTCTGGGTGACACTGGTGCAGATGGAAAATGCACTTCACAAAACAATGGTAAACAACCCATCTGCTGGAAGAAAGAACTAATCCTGTCTTCTAGAAAACTGGAATTGCAACCCACAGCATTTTACCCCTTCCATTCTCAAATTACCAAAGCCATGAGGAGGATGAAGGAAAAGGGAATAATAAATACTCGTTCATGGCACACAACTCACATCTCAGGAGTGACCATGGCACACAAGGATCATGTAAAAGGAGGAGAGGAAACTTCATGAACTTCACCAACAACATGAAATGTTGGTAATCAGACTTTTCATTGCCTACAGGAGGGCAAAATCTCATCATCCAAAGACATGAGGAGCTGCCAGGACTGCCAGCTCCCAGTCTGCATTCTGCCTCTGACTGTCACACACACCTGGCAGTGACCACTCACTCCTCTTCTGCCAGAGGGGAAATTATCCCTCACGGCCAACATGAACAAATTATCAAATCTTCCCACCTCTGTGCTTCCCTCCTTCCTAACCGTGGGCCTTCCAGTTGGGAATGGCGCTTAAAAGGCAATTTACTGCAATTTGGAGTTCATGGATTACCCCTAAGAATTGTGGATTAAAGCACACTGAGCCCTCCCTTGCCAGCAGGCAGGAGAAAAGACACTGGGAAGGGAACTCCAGTGACACTTCCAACACTTCCAGCACGTTCTCTGCACTCACAGATCAGCTCAGTACCTTCTTTCAAGAGGGCAGAGTCACCAAGGAGCCCCAGTTCCCTTTAACTGCAGACACCCAAGCCTTTACCCAAACCAGTGCTGACCTCAGGAGGGGTAAACAATTTCCTATGAACTCACCACAGCCTTTTATTTCTCATGGGTGGCTCTGCCTCTCCTCGCCAAGCCCAGCCCAGGCAATTCAGGACCCACTGTCCTGGGGCACTTGCCAACCACTGATAACACAGCACTGAAAAAGCAAAGCCCAGCCACACTAAAGCCAGGCTTCCAGGAGGCAACTTCAACCTAACAAACCAACAAACACCCTTTTTACATCCCCTGGGGAATTCACAAATGGATTTTGGTTAATGCAGTTAATGGGAATTCCAGTCCTGCAGGGAATCTCAGCTCCAACCTAAGCCACCCTTCCTTGGGCAGTGGGAATCAGAGGCCAGAGAGAAGCAGCTATTGTCCCTTCTCACAGTCAGACTGCTTTAAATATATATATATAATATATCCTTTTTCATACACAGAATAGTGAATTCACTCAAAATGAGCTGGCAGTCACTGAGAACATTACAGTGTGCACAGACAGTTTCCCCATTACCCACTTTATGACCTTGCTACGAGCATGAAACATTAATTAAGAGAGGGATCGAAACAAGGTTTTGGGAAATTTATTCTTACCTACTGTACTTTGATCCTAATGACATGAAACAGGAAAAAAATAATTTTTATGTGGTTCACCTTTATGAGATTTTACATAAAGGCTTTTGTGGGTATTTTAAGAATGTGCTAAAATGTTGTCTGAAACCACATAAAACCATGTGAAGAACCTCCCGCCAGAACCAACAGCGCACACATGGAAACGCTTTCAGTGCCTTTGGAGATCTAATGAATCAAATCTAGTATTAATATTGTTTTAAATACCAACATGCAATTCCAATAAAGCTGCTCTGCCATGGCCAGGCCCAGGAACTGGAGGCTGGAACAACAATGCCAGTGACTGAATCCAAGGCACGCCAGGATATACATTACCCAAAGGTTCCAAAATCCCCTCCTCCTTCATGGGGAGAAAATATATAGAACTGATCACTGCACTGCATTTCACCTTCAAATAGCACTGAAGTGGGATTTCTGAACCTCAGAAAGTCACAGCTGGATATGAGGGGAACATTCCTGGTTTTTTAAAATAAAAATAAAAAGGTGCCACAGGCTAATTGGTCCCTAACAGAAAATGGGATGATAGATTGGGAGGAATTTAAACTGACATTTGTGGACTTGGATTTGCTGCAGGAGGGCTGGGCCTCCTCCAAGAAACCCCTTCACCATGGACTGAAATGCAGCACATACTAAAATCCAAGCAGGAGAGGAACCAGCTTGGAAAAGGCCCAGGAAGGCACAAACTGGGATCTCTGTTAAAAGAAACGGATGGACAAGGCAGAGCAAAGTCCCACACAGCAGAGGACCAAAGCTCCTGCAATAAACAGCTCTTGCCTTAGTGTCCTGTTCTGGACGTCCCTGGCCCTGATCCTCCTGCACAGCTATGGCTGGAGAAGGCACTCTGGCCTCTCTGGAAGCTGGAATCACAGAACCCTTGAGGCTGGAAAAGCCCTTTGAGGTCACCAAGCCCAACCATCAGCCCAGCACCACCACGTTCAGCACTAACCCAGAGCCCCACAGGTTTTCTGAACACTTCCAGGCGTGGTGGCTCCACCACTGCCCTGGACATCCTGTTCCAAATGCTTTACAACCCTTTCCCTGATTTTTTTTTTTTCCTAATATCCAACTTAAACCTCCCCTGGTACAAGCTGGGAGGCTGTTTCCTCTTGTCACCTGGGAGCAGAGACCGACCCCCATCGGCTACACTGCCCTCTCCCAAAGCATCCAAGCAACCAGCAGATACTTTTGGGATGTTCAGGAGGCCTCAGGCAGGAGGAATTCCTACTGTGGTACCTCAGAGACACCCCAAGGGACAAACCATTCCCAAAGGAGAGCTTCAGAGCAAAGCAACCACTGCTCTCTGCCTAAGCACACCAATCAGTCCGGGATGTTTCAATCAAGATCAATCAGGCTTTACCTACAGACAAAACTTTGTTATAAAACAATGAAAAATGGATTTATGGTTGTCATATCCCTTTGTTAACAAGGAAAACACTGCTAAATGACATCATAGTTGGGTTCAGCTAGAAGGACCTTAAAAGATCATCAAGACCAAGCGACATCCCTGTCCTTGGAGAGGACAGCCAGTGTTCTATCTCTGGGAAAATAACTTTTTATAAGGCTGCCCAGGAAGGTGACTAAAAGGCAAAAGGCCCAAAGTAATCATTCATTCTCTTCACAGAATTCAGAACAGCAGTTCACTCAAAATCAATTATAGTTTTAATGCCATGATCAAACACTGAATTTTTATATCTGTTACTCATCAACCACAGAACTCCTGGAAAAAGCTGTTTTATACAAAAAATGTCACACTTAAGACTGACCTACTTTACAAATGCAAGAATAAAAGAAAATATTTAAGCTAAGAGTGATCCAAAGCTTTATGAAGTGTTTGAAGTTGAAGCGGGTGGAGACACAGGATGGAAACTTGTCTGAGGAGCCGGAGCTGTACCCATGAAATAGAGGCTGTGGCCAGAACAAAGCTGCAGCTTCAAGAGGGATGTGACAGGGAGGAAATCCCCCAGCTTCCAGTGGAAGGAGGGCAGATTGATCACTTTGTTTTACCACTGAAGGACAGCTCAGGAAGGCCCCTGGCTCTCCTGATAAGTTCCTCTCCACCAAGCCTCACCAAGAGGTCCTGGATGCTGGTGGAGAAAATGACTTTCCACCACAAAGCAATAAAAACAAGCTCTGACTTTCAATTACACCTCAGAACCAAATCGCTCATCCATAAAAACATTTGTGTATTTTCCAGTAAGCAGCTGAGAGCCAGAGACAAAAAGTCTGTGGCTTATGGCTCTCCCAACCCCCTGATGCCAAAGCACCAACACCTGGAACCTCAGCCTGGCTCTGCAAACCTTCCAAAGGCCTGCACAGGGTTTCAGACTGGCTCATTTAAAGCAGAAAAATATATTTTCTTTTATTCCTTAAAGGTCACATAGTTATTTCTTCCAGCTACAGAAGTTCAGCATAGAAAGGGAAAAGTCTCCAGCTATTTACATCAACAGACTTCCAAGAAAACTGGCATTTAAAAAACCTACCCCAAAGGAAAATACTGAGAATTCAGCTCACATGTTTTTACAAGAGTGACAATGACTGAAGTCACAGCGTGAGCAGCTGGTGTCTCACAGCAACCCAAAACATTTCCTAAATGCTGAGGTGAGGAAGCACATTCCAGCTCTCCTGGGAACAGGAGACTGGAGTGGCAAGTGACGTGGCACAACTCCCACCCAGCCCTTCCCCTTCACCTCAAACCAGCACAGGAATCACAACAGAAATATGAAGGAAGTGGCAAATTTGAGCAACCCACCTTCCATCAAACCCAAAGCATTGCTCAGGTGTTCAACAAATCCCCTGCAACCTCACACCTCAAGGAGGCGGAACAGATTCTTCAGGAGAAGAATCAGCTGTCCCTAAATAACTGCTGCCTCCATCCAGCTGTTGAGTGATGAGGCTCAGGAGGCTGTTCTTTAATGAGAGGACAGGCTGGTACCAGGAACAAGCAGGATGTGACACTTCTCCCACTGCTGTGAGTGCAGGGGATTGACAGCTCCTCCCTCCTTCTCTGGCCCCAGGAGCACAACTGTGGAGCCCTTCCACAACCTCACCCAGAGACTTAAAATGAAGGTAAAATGTCTGTGCACAGCCCAGGGGTTTTGCACCCCACTTGATGAACTCAGCCCCAGTTATGCTTGGGGGCTCTGTACAGGTATTTTACAGGAATTCTTTCCAGCATACACAGGTGCAAAAATCCCTGGAGCAAACATACCAATCCAGTTAGGTATGTGTAACTTCAATGCCAGTTGTATTTAAAAGCACACATCTGGACCACGCTAGGATGACTCAAACTGCTCAGCCGAGCTGTGAAGTACAGGAACTCTGCAAGGAAGGACAACAGTACCCAAACAATGGGATCTTGAAGGCTAGAAGTCTCCCAGAACTTCCCAGGTTGTGCTTTCTAGCACCTTTCATTATTTAATGAAAAGTGCACCGCTCACGTTTTCCTTCCCATCCGACTGCTCCTGGCAGATGGAAATTAATGAGCAAATCCCTTTGGAGAAGTCACCTGGAAAGAGCTCCATCAGCCACCTAATGAGCAGGACAAGGGGTCACTCTGGAACGTGTCCAAACAAGGCACTGCCTCATTAACAGCAGGAAACTCCCCCTGCTTCCAAACCCTTCTCCCATGGCCATCCTTGGGCAGCACAGACACTGCTTCAGCCACCCCCAGTCTGCCACATTCCAGGCTCTGCCAGCTGAAATCCAAACATGGATAGCAGGGGAAGAGACAGCAGAAATCTTCTGTGTCGTGGTTTAAATTTGCCAAAATCTTTGGAGGCTGCAGATCTCACGTGACACCAATTCTCTAACAGAAGAATTCTCTGTCACATCTGCCACAAGAAGGCTGCTGCTGTTTAAGTTACTCTGTCCTCAAATTCCATCATTAAAACACTGTACATTTGTGAGGGCATAAGGTAAATTTCTGTCCATACAATACAAAGTATTATTACAGACAACCAGTTCAAAAATGCCAGATCACAATAAACTGACAGTTTAAAATTTCATCTCCTTTTTCAATGTAAGTCATTTCTTCCTAGGGATTTAAAGCCCTCAGAGAGCAGTGTTTGAGGACAGTGCTGCATCATCAATGCTGACCTCCTAATCCAAGTGTTCAGTTTTTATGTAATTACAGAGAACCGTGGGAACCCAAGGGAAAAACTCCTCCTCCACCCAACATCTCCGATTCAGAAGATAAGAATGCAGTGTGTGCAGAGCTGCTCCAAAATGGAACTCCCAAAGAAAAAAAAATCAGATGAAAAGTAACTGATTTAGTTTTCCAGCATGCCAGTACATTTAATTTTCCCCTCTTTCTAAGAAGACTCTCTAATTTGTGTCATATTTATCAACAACTTCAATATTCATTCTGCTCTGAGCTGCCCATGGGCACGCTGAGGAGGGGATCCCAACACGGCTCTGCTCTCTACAGCAAATAATTTCCTTGGGAAAACAGCATGGCTGTAACTGTAAAAGCACACAGACATGAAAGCAGAGAAAGTCTTGGTGGTTTAGATCTGTCTTAGGAGACTTCATCTCACCCTTATTAGGCTGACCCGAGGCAAGAATCTCCCGGTGACACAATCCTGATGTCACACCCCATGGCGCAGCTCCCCAGGCAGCAGAGGGATGCACAGGCAGTTTCCTTAGTGCTGGGATGCACAACAAACCCATCTGGATTCAATCTGCAGGGCCCTGGCTGTGCAAGCCCCAGGAACTCCCATGGCCAGGAGAAAGCCAGCACAAAGGGCTGCAGCAGTAATGAGGAACAGGGAGCTGATGGCAATAAAGTCACTTCAAAGCTTTCCAGGGGCTTCCAGTTCAGGCAGACCAGGTTTGCATCTGAACACAGACACAGGGCTCACAAAGGGCTCACAGCTGCCAAACCCCTCAGCGAGCTCCAACCCCACCCAACCTGGCCTTGGACACTTCCAGGGGCTGGGCATCCACAGTTTCCTTCTCCGGGCACCCTGTGCCAGGGCAGGCTGTGCTGAAAACTCCCTGGTCACACCTCCTACATCTGTTCTTTACTTGGTGCAATCAGGGCTGTTCCATGCACAAAGCACAGCAAAGCTGCTCACACAGATGAATGCAGCAGTTGCTACAAACCCTGTGAGAAGTGCAGAGTATTCAGTGAGTTGGCCTGAGCTCCTCTGAGGGCTCCCGGGGTCTGTCAGGGAAGGAGAGCTCCGATGGCACCGCAGCAGATCTCAGAAACAGCCACAGCCCAAGGGCAGCACTAACAGAGGTTCCCATTTTTTCTTACCATCACCAGTGGACTAAGGCAGTGTCAGAGGTTGTTCAAGCACACAATCCAAAATAAACTAGGAAAAAGGGTAAAAACAGCTGAAGAAAGTTAACTATCCAGCAGTTTATGGGACATCTGAACACGCTCAGTACAGATGATGGCACAAAATGAGGCACCCCTGAGCCCAGCAAAGCCAGGCTGTTCCACACGACTAAACAGAGTAATAAAAATAAAAAATACACTCAGCCCTGAGCACTCTATAAATGAAAGGGCAAACTCATCTGTCACTGGGACTCACTGCTGTACCTGCCCAAACTCTGACCAAAGGCTCCTCAACCCCCACATTCCTGAGGCACAGGGCCCAGGGAATTCCTCCTCCAGAGCAGGGAAAGGCACTGCACGCTCAGCTGGCAGCAAAGAACACCTGAATTCTATCCCCAGGACAGGAATATCCACACTGCAAAGAGCAGAGCCCTGGGTGCCACCCTCAGCACTGCTAACACTATCCAAAATGGGAATAACTATTCAGGACCAGATTCCAATCAAAACTCAATAATAAAAGGATTACACACAACAAAGACATTTCAGAGGTCAATCCTCTCCCAGACCTCCTTCCATTCCTACCAAATTCCTGGTCCAGAGCTCTAACATAACAAACTGAAAACGGATCAACATCAAAACAGAGACAGAAGCAGAAGTTCAAAATGAGGTTTCATTCTCACTCTGTTGAGGAAACTCAAAATCTTAATCAATACAAACATTTTTCAGGAGCAGAATGATTAAGATGATGTTTTATCTTTTTTTTAAAGCTGTTAAAAATCAAAAGCACCAATAAATCCAATTTAAGCCACGGAAAAAAAGGAGGAATAGCTTTCTAAATGTATGTCAGTCACTAAACCAGTCCAAAGTTGCCAAAACTCATCCTGTTTGCAGACAGATCAGCAGCATCCTTCCCAGGGGAGGTCTATTTAATCACTTCAGAAATTATTTCTTCCAGACAACAAAGAGCCATTAGATTACTTAATTAAAGGCCTGATTATCTCCAACCCAAAACAAGGGAAGGCAGAACCTAAAATAGGGAGATTTAAGCAGCTGCCCTGGTCCTCATTATGCTTTGATTTCAATCAAGCACACACACGTCAAGCAAAGGGCAATAAATTACAACCATGTGTTGGAAGAAATTATCTTCACCATATTGGAAGTGGAAAGCCAAGGCTCTAACTGAGTGGTGTAAGATATTAGACTTCCATCTGGGAATAATAACCTACTGAACACAAACATGCCAGAGCATTAGCTGCAGGCACTGCTGGAGTTAAAGCTGGCAGCAGGAGATGGAAATGGAACAGTTGTTTTTTGGGAAAGTGACATGGATTTTGGTAAAACAGATAACCAAGAAACATGCTTGTTGTTTAACACAGAGAACAGAGATGGAACTAAAACCTGATGTAATTCCTCTTTAACCCAAATACCTCCAGAAAGGAGAGGTGGGAAACTCCAGAGATACTGAAGGTAGTTTGCACTAAAACAGACACTTAAGGCCAATTCAGCACTGGTTCACAGGCACTGAAGGCTCAGCAGAATTGTTCTTCTCCAGCTTACATGATTTTATTACATGCAATATTACAAGACTTCCCCAAACTCGTTTTCACACTACAGTCACTCAGTGGCCACAAAGCTTTTGGGGACAACATTGAATTTTAAGGTCCCTACCAAGCAAATCTGACTGGATTGTTCCACACAAACTGTTAACAAGCCCCTAACAGGCTGTTTCCCTCAAAACACCCACGACAGCAGGTGCCAGCCCCTTGGGAAATGGCAAATACAATGCAGTGACTCACTGAACGTAGGTGGAGACTTACACACCTGATGAAAAGAGAAATCTAAAAAGGAAAGGTGTGTGGGCCAAATGGGACTGACACAAGGAAGAACTGAAGCAATCTGAAGTGCTGGGAGAGGCCTGAGATGAATTCTGTGAGATATCAACACTTTCTGTGTTAAAGGTACAAGGGGAGCTGATGCAGGGGAGATTGGGACCACATGGGGAGAGCAGAGTGGGATGGAGATGTTCCCAAAAGTGCCCTTTTATCTACAGATGCTGGGATGACCAGCACCAAGTGTGTTTGGAAGCTCAGGAGTGAAGTGAGGCCCGTGCACAGCAACTTCTGAGAGACCTGGGGTTGTTCAGGCTGGAGAGAGGCTCTGGGGTGACCTGACTGGGGCCTGCCAGCGCCTGAAGGAGCTGACAGGAAAGATGGAGAGAGACTTTGGACAAGAGGGAATGGCTCCCCACTGCCAGAGGGCAGGGTTAGATGGGATATTGGGAAGAAATTCCTCCCTGTGAGGGTGGGCAGGCCCTGGCACAGGGTGCCCAGAGCAGCTGTGGCTGCCCCTGGATCCCTGGAAGTGTCCAAGGCCAGGCTGGACAGGGCTTGGAGCATCCTGGGACAGCAGAAGCTGTCCAGCAAGTTTGGACACAAAGCCACTACTTACTCTGAAAAAAACAGCAGAAACCCTCTACAGAAATAAAAAGCCTCAACAGCCCAGGAAAATCAGGCAGGCTGGGATTCAGTGTTCCCTGTGAGTGCTGTGATTAATTCTGCATTCACTGTTACCTCTCTTTCACAAAACAGCAGCTGTGGTTACAGAGGCAGCTCAGGAACATTCTCTGCCCCACAGAGGGACAGAAGAGCCTCTTAAGAGTCTGCTGGTTAGGAAATGATGTGTGAGAGCTGAGGCTTCTCCCTCAGCACCATTTTCATCCTCTTCATCTGCAGCCACTGGCATTTTCTAAGAGAGAATTTGTAATGTGAAGTATCAATTAGCCTGGTGTCCCCTGTGAGGGATCTGTGGGGGCAGGCAACCTCACCAGAGTGAGCAGAAACCATGAAAGCCTCTGCAGGTCAACTCAAAATGTAGATTTTCTGCACACTGCCTACAGACTGATCCCTGCTCCTGGAGGGTGAACCTGGGATAGATCTCCCCATCTAACAATAACCAGAATTTCCACAAAAGATACAGTCCTGAAGGCTGCCAGCATGCTTAACTCTTTGATTAATCCATCAAGGAGCCTGAAGTGTCTCCCAGTGCTGGAAAAGGTCTGCTGTGCCTGGCTCTGGAGTTGGGAAGGACACTGGTTCCTGGCCCAGGATGCCCTGTGCCCTCTTCCCTCCCAGCTGCAGGAGCTGCCAGGACAGTGACAATGCCAGGGCAGTGACAGCTCCAGGGACTCTGCCTGCCCCAGCCCCACTGCTGGCTTTACAGGCACTCCCAGGGTCAGCTTCCAGCTCCAGCAGCCATGGAGTGACATCCCTGCCACTGCCAGCCCTGCCCAGGCAGTGACACCCCTGCCACTGCCAGCCCTGCCCAGGCAGCGACACCCCTGCCACTGCCAGCCCTGCCCAGGCAGTGACATCCCAGCCTCTGCCAGCCCTGCCCAGGCAGTGACACCCCTGCCAGCCCTCCCACCACAGCCCTGCCCAGCTCCAGCAGCTGCTCCATGAGGAATTGCTGCAGTCATTCCCAACCCAACGTGCTGGCGAGAGCAGCACTGAGAGAAGCTGGCGCTTGTTGCCACCTCTGAATTTCCACCCTCTGATCTCCAAGTACAAATTAAGCTTCTGCTGTCAAAACACAAAAATCCACTTGTCTTGTTCAGCAAACTGCAGATCCCAACTACAAGGACAAAAGCCTGTTTCTCTCCACATCTCTGCTGGAGGTAAAGTACAAATCCTGATTTTAAGCACGATGAACCCTTCAGACACTGAGGTTAAGTTTCCATGACTTTGCAGATTCTTTCCACAAGTGCCACAATTTTTTTATGCTGCTCAGCCAAACATTAAGCCACCCTTGTCCTCTCTTCTTCCTCCACTTTTGGGATCACAACAGGCACTGACATGTTCTGTGCTGGTACCTGTGCCCAGAGTCTGACCTGTCCTCCTGGCTGTGATCCCTCCTGGATGGCCTCTGACCATTCCTGCCTGTAAAACCTGCACTGACAAACAGAAAGATGGAATTTGGCACAAGCTCACCTTTTCCTTCCACACAATACAGGAAGACTGTTATATAAAGGTACTGCTGTACCCCACACTGGGCAGGGCTCAGCAGATTCATCTCAGTCAGAAACCTGCCCTGTGCCTTCCTTTCAGCCAATTCAAGCTGTTTAAAGAAGTTATTGTATCCAGACATGACTTCATGGTCATCTGAGCAGAGAGGGATTTAAAAAGACAACCTTGGTTCCATAAACCTCCTCATTTTCACCTCAGGGTATTAAAAATCTTATTGGTCCTGTTCTGTATCTGGGGAGTAACTGCAAATTTGGCTTTGCTGAATATGCAAAATTCCTTTCTTCCAGTCAGTTCAGATACCAATAACAACTGTTACTTACAAGAAAAGTTGGAAAGCTATGAAAATAATGCACGAAAAGAAGTAAAAATTTGATACCTGTAACAGAAGAGTGATGCTTAACACATTTGGACAGGCTGCATTTACACTGAGCCACAGAACCCAGCAAGCTCCTTTTAATGTGCTTCTGTCAGCACTGTAACATGATGAACTACATCTAAGGCTGTGTTTTACCTCCCTTTTCAAGCAACATGAGGCAGCAATGAAGTTTGTTCACTTTTTTCACGGTCTTTAGGCAACCTCCCTAAGAATGTGTCCCAGTGAAGGACATGCTGGTTCATTTTGCTTTGCAACACTCACTTGCTGTGTAGTTTTAGCATCACTTTCCACCCCAGCATTGCTTAGGAGATCACAGAGCCCACAGCTGAACCTGATCACATCCCAAGGATGTGGAGGTAAGTGCAGTGCAGGACCAGCACAGCCCCAATTTACAGAAAAATTGTTCAACTGGTAACTCACCCAGCCAGCCTCCTACTGCTGCTTTAAAAAGCCACTGCCTAATGTACATTGAGCTCACACGTGCTCTGTTAATTCCTTTGTTTTACACCTCTTTCATAAGACAGGCCTGAAACAAGCATCCTGCAGCAGAAGCACATGAATCCCTGCCCAACTGCTGCGCTTCAGCGTTCAGTGCCTGTCCTTTTACTGGGAGATGTGAGAGCTGCTGCTGCACATCAAGATTTTTTAAGAGTAAAGCCTTGAGGGAATGGAAAATGCAGATGGTTTAAGACTGAACTTAGAGATCAAAGAGAAGCCAGGTCATGCCAGGACAGAGACAGCCTCGATCTGTTAAAGGGGGAAGGAGGTGGGAAAGCACCTCAGCATCCGCCTTTGGCACCAGCTGACAGATCTGATCACGTGTGATATCACAAACCCAGTGCTGCCTCCCCCCCAGGCGACACAGACAGACAGACAGACAGGGCTCAGAGGGTAGGACTGACATACAAGTCTCTGTACTGGTCAAAGGCATTGTTGGCTTCCACCTCCAGCTTGCGCAGGCGAGCCGAGGGCATGGCACCGTCCTCCAGGGGAGGGTCGTACTTGTTGCTCCATGGTGACCTGCAGGGAGACAAGGAAAGGGACAGTCACACCAGGGGACAGGAAAAACAGACTGCAGTGTGTTAGGTTGGAAATGGGGCTGTGTATTCTATTCCTATCTGTGGGGCAGTTCTCTTCTGTTCATTGGGCAGTTTTCTTTATCTCTTCCACAACCAATCCTCCCTCCAGGAGATCTCTTCTGTCCATGGCCAGTGAGTGTCCCTGCATGGCTGATCAAATTCCAGCATCCCACTGGGAGAAGCTCTGCCCAGGGGAGGAGCCAAGCATTCCTACCTGGATAGAATCTGAGATTTTGGGACACCACAGCAGCCTTTCCCCACTGCATTCCCAGAGGAGCAGCTTTCTTCTCCCCTGCATTCCCAGAGAAAGACCAGGCCCATCTCCAGCAGCCCTGGACCTTCAGAGGAAAACTACACCCTTCTCCAGGATCCCTGCTCCACCAGTACCACAGCTGGCACTGCAGGAGGGCTGAGCCACCATGGGATGGGACTGCTGCCACCACCCTGACCCACAGGGTGTCAGGTTGTATTCTGACTCTGTCAGTGGTGGGGATTTTTGTTTGGTTGGTTTTTTTTTGTTTTTTTGTTTTTGTTTGTTTTTTTTGTACTATTACATTTGTATTTTTAGTTTTCCTAGTAAAAAACTGTTATTCCTATCCCCTATCTTTGCCTGAGAGCCTTTTCATTTCAAAATTATAACAATTCAGAGGCAGGGGGTTTACATTTTCCATTTCAGGGGAGGTTCCTGTCTTCCTTAGCAGACACCTGGGTGTTCAAACTGAGACAAGGAGCCAGAGCCTGCTCATGGCCCCCAGGCTGCCAGAGCTCCCAGGAGAATCTGGACAACACTCCCAGGCATTGCTGGGGTGTCTGTGCAGGGCCAAGAGCTGGCCTGGATGGTCCTTGGGGGTCCCTTCCAGCTCAGGATATTCCATGGCTCTGAAAGGTTTAATATTGGTGGGCCTGACCTCATCCACAGATGCTGAAATTCCAAAAAATCCAGAAGGCACCCAGAGCAATCTACCTGTAAGAATTGCACTCTCCACAGCCATTTCAAACACTGGCAAAAAGGGGGCACTGAGCCCTCAAAACTCACCTGGGGGCCATTCCCTGGCTTCAGGTTTTCTATATAAAAAAAATCTCTTGGGTTTCAATCTGTTCCTTCTTATATATTCAACAACAAGGCTTCAGCTGTTGAACATTAAATATAGAAACTGTTTTCATGCAAATACAAATCGATTGTGTAGTTTATTTGGGATCTGACAGTATTTGAGCCAAACACTGCTGGATATGATTAAGGTCCACATTTTCCTCCACTACTCTGCTTTGAAATAAACTCTACCTTTAGCATAACATTAGGAAACCCTTTGAACAGTTTGAAGGATTTAAAAGGGTTTGTAAAGCTGCAGGTTTTACTACAATTTCTGCAGGTGTGGAAGAGATTTTTGTGTTCTTAATGAAAGATTTGGTATTAAAAGATTAATGGAACCCTTTGCCCATCTGCTTGGGGCTTTTATAAGTCCCATTCTGGAAACCAGCATTTTGCTTTTCATTTCCCCTTGGAGTTTACACATATCACTGCTGGCTCAAAGAAAAGCACCTCCACCCTTTCTTTCCCCTTTCCCCACTCACCTTTCCCAGCCCCTGGCTGCAGCACCAGGTCCCAGGGCTGGCCACAGAGAAAGGCTTTTTCTCTTTGTCTCTCATTTCTCAGAAAGGCAGTGGGGTCTGACACCTATTTGGTGCAAAGCACAAAGCCCAGCCTCTGCTTTGCTCCCGTAACTCCTAACCACACCTGACAGAAAAGGTGAGACCAGGGAAAGTGGAGTTGTTGTGTCACATCCACCCAAGTGATGTTTGCAGGTCATGGTTCTCATCTCAGGGCTGTGTGCAGTTCTGGGCCCTCACCACAACAAGGACCTGGAGGGGCTGGAGCGTGTCCAGGTCAGGGAACAGAGCTTGGGAAGGGGCTGGAGCACCAGGAGAGGCTGAGGGAGCTGGAAAGGGGCTCAGCTGGAGAAAAGGAGGCTCAGGAGGGACCTTGTGGCTCTGCACAGCTCCTGACAGGAGGGGACAGCCGGGGGGGTCGGGCTGTGCTCCAGGGAACAGGGACAGGAGGAGAAGGAACGGCCTCAGGCTGGGCCAGGGCAGGCTTAGGGTGGGCACCAGGAGGAATTCCCCATGGAAAGGGCTGTCAAGCATTAGAAGGGGCTGCCTGGGGAGGCCTGGAGCCCCATCCCTGGAGGTGTCCAAGGAAGACCTGGACACGGCACTCAGCTCTGGGCTGGGGACAAGGTGGGGACTGGTCAAGGTTGGACTCGATGGTTTTGGAGGGTTTTTCCAACCTCAGTAATTCTGGGGTTTTGTGATTTTAAACAGCTGCTTAAAATGTGGCTGCTTTGGAGAGGAGTCAACAGCCACAGGATCCCAGCTGGGTCAGGCTGGAAGGGCCCACAGAGCCTCATCTGGTGCCACCTCCCTGCTCCAGCAGGGCCAGTCCAGGGCACAGGATTGAGTCCAGATGGGTCTGGAACACCTCCAGTGAGGGACACTCCACAGCCTCTCTGGGAAATGTGTCCCAGGGTGTGTAAAGTTCTTTTTCCTCGTGTTCAGGTGGAGTTCCCTGGGATCAGGCCCTCCGGTGCCACTGCTGGGTCCCAGGGAGCAGAGCCTGCTCAGAGCCCTCCCTGCAGACAGGGACACACAGGGATGAGGTCCCTTCTCAGCTCTTTCTTCACTTCTTTACCTAAAATCTCTGAAATCTGGGAGAGATTCACATCAAACCCCCCTGGTGCTACCCAGGTGGCTCAGCTGCTGCAGAGGGTGAGCAGGGAGCTCCTGCAGAACCACTGGGAGATGCTCCAAGTGCAAACCCCGAACCTCTTCCCCTGGCTGCAGGAATGCCATTGAGGGGCAGCCAGAACAGACCCTTCCAGGCAGCAGCTTGTGGCATTTTCATCCCATTCCAGCTGGAGCCAGCAGCAGCTTTACCAACAAAAAAAAACCTCCTAACACAGCCCTGTATTTTTTATTTTTGTGGAAATGCACTCACAACACATTTAAACACTTAGCTGGAGGCTATTTGAAGAAAGACAGATGGACAAGCACTTAAAATTTCAAAAGTCAGACCTCTAATTTCCCCAAAAGAGAATGGTTTGTGTTTCAGCTAACATGTTTCAGTGTTGTTGGCCCCAAATTCCCCATAAGGATTCCATTTAACAGAGTGATCAAACACACTTCGAGTGGAAATGTATGGACAAAGTCAGGGACCTTGAAGTCTAATATTAAAAAATATAATTAATAAAAGCTCTGCCTTCACAATGTGGATTCCATGACTGTTTGATATCCTTCACAAACCCTCCTTATTCCAGGAGCACTCACAGAAGTACCTGTGAGACTCCCACAAGCAGGATTTGATATTATGAAGAAAATAAAAATTATCTATTTATGAAGATCCAAGGAGACTCCAAAATCCACCTTCTAGCCTGATCCACATTCGACATGGACCAAACCAAGTATGCCTAAATATAAGGACACAATAAACTGTGATGAGCTAAGCATTAGGATATTCACTTCCCACAGCAGCTTTTTTTCCAGGCAAATTCCCAGTCAAGTTGCAAAGCCACTGGAAAAACCTAACCCTATAAAACTGGCCTGCCAGTGACAAAGTCTGACTACCCAGCCCCAGCTCTCCTGCTGAAGGACAGCGAGGCTCAGTTGAGCAGGGAATGCTTGGAAATACTTGGATTAAAAGTATTTCTTGCTAGAAGAAATGCAATTAGCAACCTGTCCAATAGGAAGGAAAGGTGTTTAGCTTGGAGTGTGCAGGAATTGGGGATGCAGCATGCGTCAGGCAGGGAATAAGATTCCCTGGGACTTCTAATTGAGTGTGTGGTTCTGAAAAATGGCTGTGGAAATATCAAAAGCTTTTAAAAGCCCAGTGAACTCCTCCTAGATCTTGGCCTAATTGATTAAATTAGTGTAAGAGGCACTTCCCAGTAACAACTGCAGATTTTATGAGGTATGAAGCAGTGTCTGGACACAGGCACAGAATGGGATTAACATGCACAGGGCAGTGCTGCTGGGGTTTCAAAGGCTTCTGCTGTGTGCTGAAGGAAAGAATTACTTCATGAATCAGAGCTGGGACCAATCAATTCCAGAAGGAAGAATCACTTCAATCCAGAACGCCTGAATCAAAAGCCTTAGGAACAGGATTCTTTCCTGCCAGCAATTAACACATGGTGCCTGTTCTAGAGGAACAAATGAAAGAGCTTTTCTGAAGCCTCATTACTTAATAAGTCCCGAAAATTTCAAAGTGATTTTAAAAACCAAATTCCTCCTGCTTCCTTGCAGCTATTTAATACCTTCTCAGAAAGAGATGGAGGAAATTTCAGAGGCAAGAGTGACACTGACCTTAGAGGAAGGGCTGTCATGTGCCCTAATTAAACACAGGGGTTATTAGTGATTGCACCATGTCCCATTACTGTCTAACCAGTGCCTCTTCCAGCTCCCTGTGTCCCTGGTGATGATGTCCACGTCAGCAGCCTGAGCAGGATGCAAAGGGGCTGCAAGAAATATCACAACTTCAGGGAGAAAACATCTCTTGAAAGATCCACAAGAAATTCAGGATTTAATTCCCCCTCCTGCACGTGCCAGAGGGGCTTCAGCTGTGTGGGTACATCTCATGGGGGCAGAAGCTGTGAACTCCTATTCTATCTACTAATTCAGAACTGATTACATGCAAGCAGCTGCTAATGTGGATCTAACCAGCTGGGACACACAAAATTAAGGCAAAATGCTTTTATAGAAGGCACCAGGCTCTTCTGTGGAAGGTTGGAATAGTTTCTAAATAAGAGATTAGTGCCCTAAAGAACATGAGTGACACTCCACCTTCAGGTCCTGCTCACTTGCTGGCCCCTTGCAATAGGTTGTATTTTAAACAACTCATTAGGATTTACACTCAGCCATGATCCAGAGGCACTGTCAAACTCTGTATCCACTCTCATTCTCCATCCTTGTTTCTAGGACAAAATGTATCTCAGCATGTTCTCTGTGTAAATCATCCACACACACATGCTTCACGTTAGAGGGACCCTTCTGCAACTCAAAGCAACTGAACCAATTCATCTAGAATCCTTTACAAGCTCACCTGCTTCTGCAGTGATGCCAGAGCCAAAGAAGGAAGATTTGTTAAAAAATATTTTCTGAAACTCCACTTTGAAACACAATTCTTGAAACATTCTGGCCAGGTAAATGTAAAACCCTACATCAAATCTACACAGAGCAAAGTGAGATTCTTCCTGGAGATCATTCCAAGCACTAAAATGTAAATTATAGAAGGAGAGACAAGTGGAAGCCTGAGAATCATCCCCAGAAGCAGCAGGATGGCTGAGCTGGTAATTCAGGGCAGGAGATGAATGGGGTTGTTACCTCACAGCCCAGCATCCTTTGTTAAGGGAAAGAATGAAAATGCTGCAGGAGTCACAAAGGTTTCTGGACTGTAAACTGATGATCCTTATATTAACTATTTGGAACTATGCCACTGTCACTACAGTCATTAAAGAAAGTCAGGCAATGTGAGAAAGGGAAAGGAGGATTTAAACATAAATGAAAAACATCATCCTAATGGTAAGGTAGAGGAAAACACATTAAAAGAGAGCCTGTGCTCAATGTGGCAGCCAAAACACTGAAACCTGATTGTACCATTCCAGTATTACAGCCTCTCCTGCTTCAAAATTAATTATATTGTAATTATACATAGCTTATAGGGTTCAAATATTTTCACTGGTTTTGTCTCCAGTCCTCAAAATACATCAGCTATTTTGGTAGACGGGGATTCCTTTTCTTTGGTAAAAACTTGAGCCAAGATTTTCAAACAGAACTAATGACACTGAGTCCAAAGTCAGTCAATTCCTTGTAAAACACTGAGTGAAAGAGCCTTTCCCAGCTGGCAAATCCACCCTCTTTTGTACAAGCTGAAGATGATTTTGTTTAAACCCATGGCTTGCATCATCTCTTTTCTGTCATTACCCATTCCAGAGATTTTATAACTTTGCAATGGTCTCATTTCCTATCAAGGCCATTTCTGCGAGAGAATTGACTGGTTTCAATCCAGAATACAGAAAACAAAGAGAAATACATCACCCCCTTTAGCACGATAACAACAGCACATTTTGGGCTCTAAATCTTTAAATGATTGATATTTTTTGGGCTGAAAAGAAGAGGGAGAAGGGCCTGCAAACCCTGCCCACGGATGTCATTTAGAGAGCAGCAGGCAGCCCCAGCTCTGGCTGGGAACTCACCTGTACGAGTCCCCATCTCTGTTGTAGTCACACAATAGATAATCCTTCCCCACCACCTTGTCTCGTGCAATCTTCAAGGGCTGATCCACAGAGGAGAGGAGATCTTCACACAGGCTGGGGACCTGCAGGGGGAGAAGCAACAGGGAGGGGAGAGAGGGCAACACGTTAAGGTTGGAAGGCACTAGCACCCCTAAGAACAGCATTTGTTATTAGCAGCCCACATCTGTCCCAAAGCCAAAACCCTTCAAGAAATCACTTCATTTACAACACACCCCTATGCTCCCACCTCCAATAATTTCATGTTTAATGACCACAGCACTGGTGTGGCCCAGCACACCTCAACACACACACTCCACGTTCCTCTGTGCCAAGGCAGCCACTGCCCAGGGCTGGTGGATAAAGGTAAATATTTACAGTGCAGTGGGAATGAGGGAGCTGCTGAAGGAACCAACCATCCATACCCTGGAGTGAGCTTTCCCAAGCTCCCACTCTGGGTCAAGCTCAGAGCTGTTTCCAGGCACGCAGCCAAGCATGACCAGGCTGGCCAAGGAGAATAAACACGTCTGTGTGTGTGCACATGTCAAATCCAACACACCTCCTGCATCCTGCACAGCCTTCCATGGATCCAGGACCCAGGAACTGCCCCCCCACCCTGCACGTGGACACAGACAGGTGTCCACATGTGCTTCCAGCATGGCAGAGGGCCTGTGATGTCCTGCAGGGCTGTGAGGCTCCATGTCCCTGCACACACTTCAGGTAACATGCAGCCCTGTGCCCCAGTCCAGCCCAGGGACCACCAACAACCATTCCTGCAGCTGCTGTCATCAAACAGCCAGTGTGCTTCCTGCTGGAACAACAGTCCAGATTTCACTGCCAGAGAAAGGGACTGAAGCAAATTGCCCTTTCCCAACAACAGAACAGCACCACAGCACAACTGGTAAGTCCTTGATCAGATTGGTAACAATGTGCTAATAAAACAAGAAAGAAATAAGCAGTGTGGAATCTCTTCTACACATCACTCTGCATCATAGAGATGAAAACCTGACTGAGACATGGGGACAAAAGGCAATCAAGGGCAAAATTAATCATGAAGTGATGAATTCACAACTCATAATAAATGAAAAGAGGAGGGAGGGAAGAATAAAGAAAACATGGAAATGGGCTTTCTTCTCTTCAAGCCATTGATTCAGTGAATGGATTAGCACCATTTCAAAGGAAAGAAGCCTAGAGGAGAAAAAACAAATCTGGGGTGCAACAGCCCCGAAACTATTTTAATGCACTAGGCAGGACAGAAGAGATCAAACTGCCTGGAACAAAAACATTCCTAATCCCAAGTACAAGGCAGCAACACACAGAGGATGACAGTCAGAGTGAGCAGAGACACACATAAACTAATGTGACTATGAAAAATAAAAAAAAAATCCTAAATGGAAATGACAGAACAAACTGTGGCTGCCTCACCCCTGGCAGTGCCCAAGGCCAGGCTGGACAGGGCCTGGAGCAACCTGAGACAGCGGGAGGTGTCCCTGCTATGGCAGGGGTGGCACTGGATGGGCTTTAAGGTCCCTCCAACCCAAACCATTCCATGGCTCTAGGATGAGACCAGCAAGTGATGAACACCTGACCCACACAATCCCTAAACACAAAAAAAAATCAGAGGCAAACCAAGACATGGTTGGTAAAGTGCTGCAAAAGCTGAAATATTCATCTGAGTGTTTTTATTTTGGTCTCTACAGATTGTAATGTGGCCATGAGTGAGAACTGCAGAACCCAGACCAAGAGCAGGGCAATTCAGGATTTAACCCAGCTTGGGGCTCTCAAGGGAGCTCCTCCTTTGGTACCTGCAGGCCTGGCTGAGGGGGCCTCCAAACACCACACATTCCTGGGTGAACAGAAGTGGACAAGCAGCAGAAGCTTTTAGGGAAATTCTTCCTTTTCCTGAGACCAGACAACCCAAATACTTCCCGGGGCTGATCCAAATCAGCAGTGTGGTGGCACAAGGCAGGTGAAACGATCTACCTGTGTCTGTGAGCACATCTGGCTCCCCTCTGTCCCTTCCTTCTCTTCCCCATTAACCATTAATTTTGGGCCAACTCTTCAGGGTGACAGCCACTCAATCTGCCTGCCTGACCTTCAGACAGAGCCCAGCCAGCCCGGCACTGGAGCTGGATCCAGAGGTGACCATGGAACACATCCCTGGGCCAGCAGCCCATCAGCCCAGGAACAGACTCCTGGCTCTGACCTGCCTTTGGGATGAGCAGTAGTGATGGACACAGAACTGGGGGCAGTGGCTTTTCCCCAGCCTCTGTTTCCATTCTGCTTCTTTAGGAACAGCCTACACTCCACGTGTGGTAAGGCATGCCTTCAACCCCAAATACCCACCCAAAGCCTTCTCACAAAAAACTCCAACCCGAGGCCGAGCTGATTCCCCTACAGAAAAACTGAATTTACAACCCTTATAAAAAACCCCCTCACAAGTAACTTTTAGATTTAACTTTCTTTTAAGAACAGCACATGCCTGGTGTGGGGTTTCTGCAGGGCTCAGAGCACAGTCCCATACTGACTAGAAGGAACTTGTAACCCATTGCTTTTTTAAGATGCAATCTACTGAACTAAACTTATCTGTGGATGATTTGGTAACAAATATTTGTGAGCAGGATCTCTTTCCCAATTTCTCAGGGCTGTGGTTATTCCTACAGCCACAACAGTGACTGCATTATATCACACACTTACTAGAATATAATACTGCACTGTATTATAACCCTCCATTGTAAAACAAGCTGTATATCCCATCTCCTTGGTACAGACACTCCACAGGACTTGAGGCAATCTATTCTTTTCCCTTCCTGTCTTTCAGAATAAAACAGAAGAAAACCCACTCATCTAATTTGGAAATATTAGAAAATTTTGACAGTATTAATAAAAAGAACAGACATTCCAGCTGATGGAACTATTAGTGTAATTCTAATTATTGGAAAAGCACCCAAGTGTGGCACAGTTACCCAAAGAATGCAATTTTTATACCATTTATTACATCAACTGTACTTCCTAAGAATGAATTTACAATTTATGCACACTGCCTTTCCTCTTCTACTCTTGAAAATTGCTTACAAGGCAAAGGCAGTAATTTGAACAAGGTAATTTGCAGCTTTAAAGACTTCAGTTTTATGTTCATGAGACTGTGATTCCTTCTGAATTTAGGTCCTTTGGATTCTTTTCCATGTCAAGTGTTGAATCTTACTAAAACATTTAAATTACTGTTGTGCACATTCAGACTTGCAGGATTCAGTTTATCTTCTGATTCCAGCAAAAGCAACTTTGCTTGGATGGCAACTGATACTCTGAGTTTTCAACCTCAAACAGTGGATTGGTGTTGTTAATTTTTCTTGTTAAGGTTGTTCTGTGTTAATTGAAGAGCCAAGACTCACTCAGGTGCTTGAGCACTTATCTACAGCAGTCGTTACATGTGGAATTTTGACTTCAATTCAGAAACACAAGAATTAAGCCACTCCTCAGGGCAAACTGAAACACCACAGCAGTGATTTGGTTCCATTCATCACTGCACCACAAATAAATGTCACTGCGCTGCAAACACCAGAGATGAGGTTCCTTTGTAAGCAAAGGCTGGGCTCCCACCTTTGTTCTGACACTATCTTTTCCTACCCTAAGCACTGCAAGGTCACAGGCAGAACACAATCTGCACCTTGTATCTCCAGCTAAAGGCCAGCATTCATGTCACCTGGCCCTAGGGCACCCTTGTTCCCCCAGATCAGCTCTCAGCCATCTCTTCTGGTGGCTCTGGCTACTCGGGAAGTGAGACCACCCTCACCGTAAATTGGAAAGAAAAAAAGGAGGAGATGTGGGGCTCGGCCTGGAAGAACAGCAGCATCATTCAGAAGGAGCAGGGCACAGTGTTTGGGGGATATTTTTTTCCAAGGAGATACACAAAGGATGTGTAGTGCAGAGGAAAGAAAACCTGAATCAGAAAGTGAGGGAAACGTGTCGAACAAGGATCCTGTTGTCCTGTGAAACCAAATTCTCCACAGAGCTGCCCAGGTATGTGGACAGTGTTTTAATTAAGGCAACTGCTTTGCTATCAAGACAAATAATCACTTGTGCCAAAGTGGAAACCATACCCTTTTTGGAGTAGCTAAGCTCAATCACTCCTTCTGGACTCACTTCTTGGTTCAAGGAGCCTATTAGCAATTAAACAATTGCTTCTGCATTATTTTTTAAAGTATTTTTAAACAATATCTAAAAACAAATCCATAGAGGAAAGAGGAGTAATACCTCAGTTCTCCATGTCTGACACACAGCCCCCGTCCTTGCTTTGACCACAGTGAATTGCATCCAATTCTGCACTTCACACACTCAGGACAGCCAACGCTTTGGCCGTGCCCACTTCAGTGCAGTACACCCAGGTGGCTGTTTTCTTCTGCAGCCTTGATTGAGATGTACCACACCTACCACTGAAACAGGAACATTCCTGGTGTACCAGTCCTAAGAAAGAGTCTTTTTCCATGTTTATGCAGAGGTCAGCATTACTGACCTCCACAGGAACCTTACACACTGGAAAACTCTGCTAAATGCAGCAAAATTAAAGATTATATATTTTTTTCCTTAAAGAAGCTGAAGGAACAAGAGGGAACGGCTTCAAACTGAAACAGATTAAGTTTACTTTGGAAAGGAGAAATTCCTCCCTGTGAGGGTGGGCAGGCCCTGGCACAGGGTGCCCAGAGCAGCTGTGGCTGCCCCTGGATCCCTGGCAGTGCCCAAGGCCAGGCTGGACAGGGCTGGGAACAGCCTGGGACAGGGGAAGGTGTTCCTGCCATGGCAGGGGTGGCACTGGGTGATATTTAAGGACCCTTGCAACCCAAACATTTCTACAATTCTGGGAAGATGAGGCAAGCTTCAATTAGCTAAGGAGCCATTCAGATCCATCTGTGTTTTGAATCTGCATCTGCAAGGTGCAGGAGTCTGAACGTGCAGGTATCTGAACACACATGTGAGGAGAGCAGTTTTTAACTAAAAGCCCCACCCCACCAGGAAGGTGATATTTTTACCACTTGTGAACTTTCAACATTAAAGGAAGACATAAGAGCTGCTCCCATGGTTGGGGAAATCACTGAAACACAGAAGAGCCCATGGAAGCTCCCTGACCCTCTCACAAAACAACACTTCTGGCACACCTCCAGCTCACATCCTTCATCTAGTAAAGCATTATTCTGATGTTTCAGAGTCCTTGCACCAGAATTTCCTGCTCCTGAAGAAGGCAGGCACAGCCTAGTGAATGTGGTGGAAGCTCAAGAAGGAAGCCTGGCTCACTCATCTTGGGCCTAAAGCCATCAGTAAAGTCACTCCCACAAATCCACACAGTGCTAAACCTTAATTGGATCCATCACAGGTCCAAAGGCCACACAATCATCAAGCTTTGTTTATTAAATGACACTTAAATGGACTTTTGTGTTCAGACAAGATATAATTGATACTGGAAAAAGGTCAGTGTTATTCATGTACTTGCACTGAATTCCAGCACTGCAAGAACTGGCAAAACCAAAACTAAGCCAAATGAGCTTTTCTGGAAAAAGACAGATGTTAACAAGGTTGCAAATCCAGGTTTGTCCAGCTAACTGTGTCATAGCAGACATGTCACATTAATTACAGAACGTTTTAATTCAGCTCGAGGAACTACATTTAAAAAGGTGAGAACCATTCATAAAACAGGATCCTTGGCTTTCTTCCTGTGCCTTGCAGGATAAAACAGGGCTTTTGCTGGATTCCCCTTCTGAAACAAAAGGCAGCCATCTGGCAGGCACAGCCAGAGTGCCCTGGGCTGTGACTGTGACCTGCAGGTGAAGGCTCCTGGATCCTATTACCAGCCCCAGTCCCAGGAGCCATCACAGAGTATCAGTATCTTGGGAAGTCCTGAATGTTTGTGTCAGAGTCCACCTGGGGCTGGAGATATCCAGCAACAATTCAGGGATATGCAGGACATACTATGTGCAGTGCTGTTTCTCTATTCCAGCTTTCCCCTCCATCCTTTAGAGGGGTTAGGGAGGTTTCCATCTTCACACACACTCCCTTCAAATGATATTTAAACAGATATTTTAAGGGTCTCTAAGACCAGCAGTGCAGCGGCAGGAGCCTGGAAAACAAAAAGGCTTAAAAATAGAAAGAATAAGTGATATAAGGCCAGAATTGAAATTCCCTTTTCCAATCTCATGGCAGGAAATGGGGTTGCTAGCTCTAAGCCAAGCATCACATTAACAGTTTACATACATTAATTGCTATCTCCAACTACCATCAAGATATTCAGAGGTAATCTTTGCTAGCTGGAAAAGCTCCTGCTCACAGCCACTCACCAAATGGAAAAACTGGCTCTCAACCACTATACATTTATTCAGAGAGCCAGAGCCCCTTTCTTTTGCCAATAATCCCTGTGTTAGAAACCTGCCTGGCTGCTGGGAGCTGATCCCACAGGTCAGCAAGTCCAGGCAGAACAGCAGGTCAAAGACTCAGCTTTGAGCCCACAGGGCTGTCATAGCACTTCTGCTTCCACCCCTCTTTTTCAGCTTTCACTGGATCTGATTTTTTGTTTAAAACATCTTCCAGCCACACCAGACGCTCAGCTGCCCATCTGCATCCAATTATTTTATCTCTTCCCCGCAATGCTGCACAGTGCTCACGCTCTTGGACTCCAAACACAAAAAGCTCCAGTCACATTCTCATGTTCTTTATGGTCTGTGCAGCCCAAGCAGTGCAGTTTGCCTGGGGGTAAATTCTGTAGCTTCATATATCTTCAGTGACTGAAGGCATGCAAGCAGATTTGGGACTTGCCTGGAGCTCACATGAAGCAACAGCCTGAACTGTGCTCAAATATTTCAAAATCATAAGTTTATACATTTTAAGATTCATCACTCCAGGATTTTCTAAAAAGTAACACATTCTACTAAAAATACTTCAGTATTCCCCTGTGATGAGAAAGGAGAGCTGATCACCTCCCAGATCTTTAATTGCAAACAGAGCCTTAAAAAATAACCAGCAAAGTTATGACTGCTGCGTCTATAAAGAACTCACTTTAATTCTTCAATGGCAGCATTACTTGGTTCTGTTCGTCAAGAAAGCTTTAACTTTTGGGAATGACTGCTGTTTTCAGGCTTACTGGGAGAGGAGACAGCTGTGGCTGTGAGCAGCCCTCCCTCCCTCTCCTGGTGAGCCTGTCCATCCTATAAGGACCATTTTCTGTCCCCACTTCATGCCAGGCATCTGATTTTCCTGAGTCAGCTAGATTCTTCATCTAATTTGTATTATACACACCCAGGCAAACATCCAAATTAAACACTCAGCAGGAAATTTGCACTTGCTAAAGGAACCTGCTTAACTTTCACCAAGACTAAGAGTGCATCAGAGTCAAAGCACCAAGGCAATCCTGTCACAGATCTGTTATTTGCTGCACATGGCCCATGAGAACAATAACTCCAGTTTCCTTCCACCTTTGCCACCTCAGCCCTCAAAGACACTTACTGAAGCTGTCTGAAGAAAATACCCCAAAGGACTCTGGAGGCTGCAACCCCAGCCACCACTCACCCACCTTGTCCTGTGCTGCCAAGATGTCCCAGGAAGGGACGCTCCACAGCAGCACTGCCCAGGAGCTGATCCTTCTTTGGGACTTCTCCTGGAAAGAGCACAGCTAAAAGCACACAGGGCTGACTTTCTGTACAGCTGACCTTCAGAGAAAGGAAGCAGGAGAGCAATTGCCATGGATTGTTCTGACCTTTCAGGGTGAGCTGCTTGGCCACTCGGAAGTGAGCTCTACCAGGATCCCTCCCTCCTGACACTCAGAGTGACCCCATGAGCCACACAAAACCTCACTCAGCTGATCCCAGGACACATTTCCAAGCAGAGAACACCCTCAGAGTCCCCTTTCCAGCAGGTGATGAGAACAGATGTGATCCACAACAGGGTTCCCTGGGAAGCACCGTGAATCAGCAGCTCCTGGACAATGTGGGGCAACAAGGAGGTGACACAGCATTTTTGTCACACACTTAACATCTGAACTAATGCTCCAAGTGCTGTCACTACACACAGAATAATTTAGGTTGGAAAAGACCTTGAAGTTCATCAAGTCCAAGCTCCAACCTGGAGCAGCCTCACAACAAACCCATTTAAGAGCAGTGCAGTCACCTTTCTCTCTCCTCTTCTGGGAGCTTCCTTTCAGCTTGGACTTGGCTCACAGGTAGATGCTCCAAGACTCAGTTTCCAGATGTGCTCCATGGAAAATTATTCCAGTTTAAATTAGTTGTCCTTAAAAAGGCATGTGCCTACAGCAAACTTTGTAGAGATTCAAAAGTCCTCTTGCACATTCTGACAGCCTCTGAGTGGTGTATTTACAAATAATGACTAATTGAACCCCTAGCAAAGCATTCCATGCCAAGGCCCATTTCCAGCACCATGCACAGCTTCTTTCAGGCAGACTTCTGGAGGGCTGTGATTGACAAGGTCTCTAATGAACTCTAATTGAAGCCTCAGCAGTCTGAAAACCCAACAACAGATGTGGTGAAAGGGCAAACCACAAACTGTTTTGCTAATGAATGAAAAGTGTTTGGGCTGATGAGGGCCAGTGACCCAAAAATTCTCTTCTTCCACCCACCCTTTTACTTCTGTTCAAGTTTGGGCCATTTCCCTTGTCAGCACAACACTTGGGGGCAGTCATGGACAGTCCTGGACACACTCCATGTATTCAGCTGGGTACCAGGATGCTCTTGCATGAGTCACAAGCAGCAGAACATGGACAGAGTAAGAGGAACCTCAGGGAGGGAACTTAGTGCGGTTATCCTTCCCAGCAGGAATACCAGCCCAGGAGTGATTTTAAACTGCCAGAGAGCAGGGTTAGATGGGATATTAGGAAGAAATTCCTTCCTGTGAGGGTCTGGCACAGGTTGCCCAGAGAAGCTGTGGCTGCCTGTGGATCCCTGGAAGTGTCCAAGGCCAGGCTGGACAGGGCTGGGAGCGAGGTGATCTCATGGAAGGTGTCCTTGCCCATGGCAGGGGGTGGGACTGGATGAGCTCTAAGGTCCCTCCCAACACAAACCATTCTGGGACTCTGGGAAGGAGAGGCCTGTTCCTTACTGGGTCAGTTTGGAAAACTCTTTACATACAATGACATTACTGAGCCAACTTCTCTCCTTTCAACAGATCTTAAGCAAGCAGCCACCATCAATCTAGAGATTAAATCCTATAAAAAGACCATGGCACACTGAGCTGCAAACAGACTTCAAGTAATACCCTAAACTTCACCCCAAATATTGACATGCGCCTCTGCTTTCCACCTCCTCCACTGTGGCAGTGAACTGAGCAAGGAAACCCAGCACAAGGAAGCCAAGAGGTCAGGGTGCCATGTTTTACAATTCTTCCCCTCAGTTTAATGAACCTGCTCATGCTCATTGTGCATTTGGAGTCTGCCCTTTATTCTCAAGAAGGTTACTGCCTGCTAACGGGACAAGCAGCAGAATCAAAACGACAGATGTAAAGGCTGGGATGAAATTTGCCAAAAAAAGGTCAAAAATCTATTTGCTCCAGTCTGGCTCATGATGCTTCTGGAGCTATTACAGGTGGCACTGCTCTTGTCTAACCAGTGCAGACTGCAGGAGGTCAGGCTGAGAGTGGCTGAGGAACAGGTCTACAGGTGTCTCAACAATAAAGGAATAGTGCTGGATTTAATAAACTATTTCATCTCTGCCCCAGAGGAGGGGTTGCAATGCCTCTTGTGGGTGACACAGACCCTCCTCCTAACAGACCCCAAACTGGTCTGGTTCATGTTACACTATGAAAAGGAGCCCAGGGAGTGTGTTGCTGATGGAAAGCATGTAGAGCACTAATGAGCACCATCCCAAAGTAATTCCAGCATTTAGAGGTACCCAGCAATTTTCTGAGTCATTAAAAAACCTCAGACCAATTACACAGTCAAGCTTACCATGGCTGACCAAACAGCTCCTTGTTTTGAGTGGTCCTGGGGGCTGCTCAGACCCCAATACCCGCTCAGTCCTCCCAATTTCATCACAAAACCAACCATGTCACACCAGATCACATCAGTGATTTAGTTACTTGTGTCCTACCTCTAGCCACAGCCACAAAAACGATGCTTTAGGTTGCCAAGGGTTTTGGGGGCACAGATGTAGCCAATTACTAAACGGTTTCAAGAGAGAGAAGTAATCCTTTCCTGCAGGGAATAATTTCTTTCCTGACCCCCAGAGCTCTCTTACCTGTACCTTGGCTTATTTAAGTAAAAGAAATGTTTAGAGTTTCATAAATTTAAGTCAGCCACAACTTTTTGACCATAGCTTACCAATACCAGTTTTAGAAGCACTTCCAACCAAACCTCTATCTGGTGAGCAGCTGCTCTTCTGCACAAATTTAGAAGCTCAGGTCAGAAATAAGCCATGTATTTAGAGTGGACAATAGAATCCAGTTTTTCCATAAGCACACCCTGTACAGATTAAATCCATATTTCAGTAATACTTTCACTTACTCCGGAGGCAACTGTGCCACACACTGTTTGAAGGGACAGTTGATACTGACCAGGTTATTACAGCCCAAAGATCCATCACAGGACGTGCAACTTGTAAGAAATCCTTCTTACATCAGTTTTCTTCCCTAGCAGTGTGTAAAGGACAACAGAAGTTCCAGGGACAAGCAGAAAAAAAGATATCAGACACAAAATGGTCAGCCAGGTTTGGTTTTTGACAGTAGACTGCAGAACATCTGAGAGAGCACTAATTATAAATAGATTTGGGTGTTCTCCAGATGCCCAGACATTCTCAGCAGTGTCTTTGCAGCGTGTGGGGCAGCACAACCACTGCACCTCCCAGAGCTCCACACAGCAGGCTGTTTATCAGGAGATAATACCCAGGTGCAAGGGCCTGCATCCATCTGTACACACTGTCCCAAATTCAAACAGCAGCCTCCAAGCTGGCACCTGGGTGAGTTCATTAGGAGAGCTGCTAATGACTGTTCACAACACTAAGTGTTCCTGCACACACAGCCCAGAACAATCCCTGGATTCCTGACATTGCTTGGCCAATGGTTGTTTGTTCAACCTTGCCCAAAGTCAAGGGGACAGACAAATCATCAGACCTTCCAGATGCCCCAGAAGTTCTTACACACCAGGCCTTTGTCAGCCACTTCGTGGGACAGCATCCAGTACTCACCAAGTCAATGAGGTCACTGAGATTCTTCTCTATCTGCTGCGGAGGCAGGCGCCTCATCAAATCCAAGGCACAATCCAGCTGCTGGTCACTCTGCAGGAACAAGAAGAGCCCTTGGTCACAAGGTGGACAGGAAACACAACACAGCTCCCAGCTCTCAGCGTGCTTTGCATTAATACAAGTAAAACTCATTACATTTGATTGTGGATTATTGACTTGGCAACTTAACACCGTGCACCGTTGATAGAAAGGAGTGCAGTCCTTACCTCACCGAACTCATTCCAATGTTTCTGTAAGTGTTTAATGTGCTGGTTTTCCACACTACCTCAATAACAACCTGGGTCAGGGAACTGAAAGTTCCTTCTCCCAAAGCAGGTTTAACACTTCCTTGCTTGCACTGATCAGCTTGAGATAACCAGCATCCAAGAGAAACTCTGTACCACTACAGAGCTCCCTCTGCCCTGCATCAGAAACCAGAATGAAACACACAAAGCACGATCCATGATTTCCTTCTGCCTACAAAACACACACCAAGAGCTGCCTGTACCTAAGAAATCAGGGATGTCAGTTATTTAGAGCTAACACAGCACCTCTCTCCAAAGGGCTCACTGCAGCTGGTCTCACACCAATTCTGACACGAAGAAACACACTTTAACTCCACTTCAGAGTCAGAAAACATGCCCCAGACTCTTGACGAGCTGAACTATGGTCCTGACATAACCTTTAGCTGTCCTTTCCACCAACAGACACAAACAAACACTTTCCTCCTGACCTAACAGCATCCAAAATCTGCACAAGTTCCTTTGATCCCAGGTCAGGTGAAGCACAACCAGTCTGTTCTCACTGCTCCTCCCCTCCTTTGTCTCTTTGCCATTTCCAGCCACCCAAATCCCACGAGCTGAGGTTTAATTTCACCCTCCCGTGTTCTGTCAAGCTCCCAAAGTCTTATTTAAAAACAGCTTCAATACTAACACAGTTCCATTATCACATTATCCACCACAGCAGCCCCCAGGACAGGGAGAAACAGGAAGCCAAGTTTCCTGCAATTAAGCCAAACCTGTGGAATGAGGGAAGGAGGGAGTTTTGTGAACATCCATTAGGAAGCTGTTCATTAGATGGCTGTGGGAAGGGAACTCCTCACTTTTAGCTACTGAACTCTCAGACCCCAAGGACAGAGACTCTGGAGGTGGCCTGTGCCTGCCCAGCTCCTGCAGCCATGCCCAGGAGGAGATTTCTCTTCCCAGGTACTGTCTGTACCTCCTGCAGCCTCCTGCATCCAGGAAGGAAACCTGGCACATTGTCACAGGGTCGTGTTCCTCACTTGTGGATCATGGGAACACTCAGGGAAGTGCTCTGTCCTCCTCTGCCAGCTGGAATTGTTTAAAAGACAAAAAAGCCTAGGGAAGGATGTTAAAAACCACCACTAAAGCTGCAACCCCAGAGTAAGTATTTTAGAGAGGCAAACTGAAAATAAAATACACAGCACGGAGGAGAATGTACACTTGCAGTGTTTATGGATTAGCCAAGAGAACCTGGAGTGACCATTTTTACCCAAAATATTCAGTAACAGCTGTAAAAGACACGAGCAGGATTGTTTAAGGTAGAGATCCTCCAAGGGGCTCAGACACAGCTGACATACACGGCTGTGTGCAATGGAAAAACAAAAATATGCAGGCCCATACAGTGCCTGGTACAGTGTATTTCCCTGGCACCAGGAGGGAAAAGCAAGGCTGAGCAGCAGGACTCCTCAGTTTCCCACAGAGCATTTAGGTAATTAAACAGCTTGCCAGCAGATCTCCTAAAGCACCAAAATAAAGGCAGGTTCTGCTGCAGTTGTGTCCCTAAATCCATGGTTATACAGCCACTTTAATCCAGCATAAATCCAGCTGGAATGGTCAAAAAGGCAACACAAGCTGACAAATCACAGAGCAAAGTGGTACCTTGGGGTATCAGAGACATCTGGTCCATCCTATTTCAGAACTGAATAGGGAAGTGAACCAGGATTGTCTGCTCCTGATTCCTTCAATGCAGGTGAAGATTTAAAAGCCAGGTGTGTGGTCAAACCCAGCCTCTGGGTCCAAAGGCAGCCTCTGGCTCAGCCTCTGCCCAGCTGGAGGAGATGGAGCAGCTGTAGGCAGTGAGGGACAGAGGGACAGGGAGCACAAAGGGACAGGGACAAAGAAAGAGTTGGAAGCACCAGCAGCACACAGCTCCCTAGTTTTACAGAGGGTGAATATCCCAGGGATGTGCTGCCACTGCAGATTTGAGAGTGGCACCAGATCAGTGGGGATGAAACCCCCCAGAGCCTTCCCACAACTGTGTGAGAGGAAGGTGCTCTGGGGGAACTCAGGACATGTCAAACCCCACCTACTTCTCTCAACTTCACCTGTCCTGGATCCCCATTTGCTTAATTCTTCTGTAGAATCACATGCTGAAGACCAGATTTCTTAACAGGCCTCCAGACAAAACATTTCCATGGAATTTTTGCCTTTACCCAAGAAGAGGCTCCTGCTCTCTGAGCAGGTGATCAGACAGGCTGTCTCCCAGGCTGGGCTGCTCTCAAAGCCAAGCTCTTTGAGTTGCAGCACTTAATGAGCTTAGTGTTTACCTGATAGGAGGCCCTTTTCCACCATTCCTGTTTCATCCAGCCCAGAACCTCCTGTGGAGGAGCAGGGAGTTCAGACAGAAATTCTAAATGAAGTTTTATTACAGCTGAAGTCACTGAAGGATTTAGAGATCATAGGAATCTCAAAAGACTAAAAATATTAGCTTAGATGAAAGCTCTTTAATAAGTTTCCTTTAAAGATGTTTGCCTATCTAGAATCTCTACTTAAGCACCTGTTACAGCATTCCCATGGCACTGCCCCAGGGTAAAAGGTTATGAGGATGTCTGTACTAGTTATGAGGATGTCTGTACTAGTTATTTTACAGCTTCCTTTGTCTGCACCTCCTCTTCTTTTTGGTCTCTTTGCTGCATTTAGCTTACTTACAAAAGAGAAGCCCTCTCACAACAGACACAGGCCTCTGGTCATCTGGGCACTCTGTGTTAAAGTTCAAATCAGAAAAAACAGTGAAAAAATTTTTAAAAATTGTATAAATGTGCAGTAAAGGGGCACAGCTGTGCACCTTAATTTTAAAGGCTGAGTATGGGCAGATGTCATTCAATGCAGAAAACACAAATAAAACATCCCAGGTAGTTACTATAGGTATGGAAATCACAAAAAATGAAACAGGCAACAAGCTGGACTTCCTCTTGACTCCCACTTGCCATGTCTAAAGCTCAGAGCTCCTTGGGGCATGGGGCACAGGGTGCTGGAATCCTCAGCAAACAGGAGCTGACCCAGCACCACCCAAAGCTGGGAGCAGAGAGCTGCTCCTGCACAGCCCTGGCACAGCCCTGGCACCTGACCAACGAGCTCTGCTGCACCAGGAGGCACATCCAGAGCCTCTCCAGCTCCAGGAACACTTCCTCTCGGGTTCCCTGTGTCCAAGATGACCCCCAGAGTCCCTTTTTCCCAGCCCAATGGTCAAAGAAAGAGTTGGAATTCTTCAGCTCTGGTTCACAAGGTTGTTTATTGTCTATTATCGAAAATATTTTTTCTCAGACCCGCAGAGGTCTGATCTGCAGGTCTGTCAAGGGCACACTGCCCACCCCTGGGCTGGTGTCTACATTTTATACTATGAGTCACATGTACCTTATTTATCATTATTTTCCAATACCTATCACCTGTGTTAGACTGTCTACTTCTATTCTAAACCAATCCAAATGTGCCACCATCACCAAGAAGATGGAGGCTAGGAAGAAGAAGGAAGAAGAATAGGACAATGCCCAAGACCCTCCATCTTGCCTCCTAGACCCCTACAGCAAAAATCCTCACAATTCCACTTTTCACACGGTGATTAATTCATTATTACTCTACTTAAACTTCTGTGACTTGTGATTCTTCATACAAGGCTGGTAATTTGCTCCATGGGCTAAGATCAAAATCCCAAGTGTCTCTGGCTTCCTGCCAGAGGCACGTGTCACCCAGGGCACCCAGAGGGGTGTCCTGGCTTCCCACAACTTCCCTGAAGTGTTCACCTGTCTGCTCTTTTCAACAGACACCAGCACTTGGCTGAGTTACTACAGGTATTCTGCATTTCTAGAATATTTTTACACGTGCTTTTGACTGCATATGCTTGCAGAAATCCACAGGCTTTACTCCCAAGTTTGATAACGCACAGTTCTCCACTGCCAGGTACCTGAGACTTAACCTACACTCCATCTTCCAGGAGGGCTTACACAAACCTGCAGCTCTCCCCACCCCAAGGCCATTCCACCTGAAAGGAGGTAAAAGACTCATTTAAAACTCCTGGTCTCACAGTCAGCAGGAATTTGCTCCCTTTATCACAAAGCCCCGTGGACTGAATCTCCCTTCACACCTCTGCTGGGACACTCCTGCTCATCTGAACCTGTTACTGCTGAGCACAAACAGAGCTGGGCAGTGTTTTCAAACAGAAACCCAGGCTGGTTTCACTTCTGTGCTCTATTTCTGTACTAGCCCCACTTGCAAGTCCCTGAGCCAAGAGCTGAGACAGCTCAGTGCTACAGCAGTGGGAGCTCCTCCCAGTTCAGCCTTTCCTTGGAAATAATTCATAATAGTAATTAATAATAATAATAATAATAATAATAATAATAATTCGGGCCACCAAATCTTTTCCACCAGCAAACCCAGTACAACATTTCTGCTCCAGGCATGATTGTGCTCCCAACCCCCTTTTCCATCTGTGACATCAGCTGAGAACAACCATGGGACCCAGAAATTACTGCAGCTGAAAAGCCACACCTCTGATGTGACAGATAAACAGCTTGCAGACACTTCACACCCAAGTTCCAGTCAAGACCAGCATCTGAAAGGTTACCCAAATTTAAAGTACAAGCAGCATCTCAATGTCCAGACAGCAAAAATATAAGGTAAAAACCTCAAGAGACACTGCAACCAGAACATCTGCCCAATGCCATGCAATTCAAAGCAATCACACATCAGATCACTCTGGTCACTGATCAGTTTGCAGGCAAAATATCTCTGTAAATTAATCCAGGGCCAGAAGTACACAACCAGAAAATGACTCTTTTTCCTTCCTTTCAAGCTGCAGACATACCCAAGACTGTAAATCACATATTTCCTGTCAGTTCTCCCAACAGGAATGTCTGACTAACGTTTCAGCTTTGTGGTACTACAACACTAAGTTTTTTTTAATTGAAACAGATACCCAGCTTCCCCTCCTGCTTGTCATTTTAATCCCTGCCAACTTCCAGAGCTCCAAGGGCAGAAGACTCCCATTTCCAATTACACAATAGGATAGTATTACGGCTAGAAGCTGCAGCAAGGGTTGAATTATTGTAACCCTTGGGTAATAAAAAGTACAGTAGTATGTTAAGTTGCAAGGTTCCCTTCTCAGCTGTCAGCATTCACTTTTTAGGATGTTAGATGGGAACTGTCTGACCTGGGAAAGCCCAGAGAAGTTCTGCACTCATGACATTTCCATCAGCTGCACATATTCCTCGCAATCTGTTTTTCCACATGATTTTTCCCTTGACTATTAACCCTCCTCTGGCAGATCCTATCTAAAACCATTTGTAATGGACTCATAAATCACAGCTCTGTGACAGCAAGGTGTGCTGGGGAGAAACAGCAATAGCACAGTTAGGAAACAATCAAAGGTAATAAAACCTGAACACAGACTCTGCTGTGGACAGTCATAAAAGGTCAAAGATTATTAAAAAGCAAGACAGTGATGCATACCTCATTCTCCTTCTCTTCAGCCACTTTTACCTTTGTCTGGTTTTGGCTGGGATGGATGCAGTGGCCTTTATTATCTCAAACACTTCTGACCACATGGTATGCTCAGCAACGAGCTCAGCCCAATTTGCTGCGGTCAAGACCAAACAGCCCAAGTGCTGACACCACTCCTTCCACGAATACCAAGTGAGAAGGATTAGAGATTAAAATAAAAGCAAGAAGTGATGGATCAGAAGGCTTTAGCAGATGCTGCTGTGCTCTGGCTCCCCCAGGTCCCCTGTAATCTGTATTTATTTACAGAGCAATTGTACAAGTCACGTCACAGCTTTTGAGTCAGCGACTCCTCCTTGGAGACGTTCTCCTGCATATTATTCATTTCATTCTGCAGTGCTCCATCTTTTAAGTACAACTGAGCACACAGCAGTACTAGCCCCAACTAATGACTGAACACACTCTCACAACTTGTTTTTCTGAGTTCAGGTGTTGGTGTTGTACACACTGCAAACACAGCAAAAACACTGAGCAGCTTTTGTCCTCCACTGCTCCAGGAATGGAACACAGGTGAAATTCAGAGGGACAAGAGGGACCTTTTTAAAGAGGTTCTCTAGGAACAAGCAGCTCATACATCTGCCCTGAAACTTCATGAAGAGGAACTAAAATAATCCATGGGCAGGAGAGAAGCAAGGCAGCTTCACTTTCCTTGGCACCAGAGTGCTGCTGACACGGGATACTTCTCACCATTTCGGGCTGCCAACACAGCCAGGGCAAGTCCTGCACAGATTCAAGGAGTACCAATGGGCTTCTGGGGGCAGCTACCAAAGGGATCTTCTCCTCCAGACAAGCTCAAGGATCAGTGTTTTGCCAAATCCTTGGTTATCACTTCAGCCTCCAGCAGCTCTTTCAAGCATCCTTGCAATCAGCTGCACCTGATTTCCCTTCCTCATTCCCACCTCCAAACCAAGCCAGTTTTCTGCCCACAGGACAAGCCCCAACACCCCAGCCCAACTCTAAAACAATTATCAAGTGAGTTATAATACACTGAAGGCACTCCCATCTGTGAGCTTCTAAATAATCCAGAGCTGCCTGCAGCCTGATATCATGGACCAACCAGTTGTTCAAAATGTTTTACACCCAGTGAGAAGGAACTACAACCCCCGATAGCCTGGAGCAGGGCACTTGTCTGTAATTCCCTAACTGTTTACAAGTGAGGATCAGGCATCTCCAGGAGCACATTCTGCAGGTGGTTTCCATCCCTGTAGGTGTTCTCTGACCAGATGCAGTTCCTGTTAGCACATCTACAGAGGCGTACAGCACACAGGGAAAAATTAACATTTCCTTGGCACCTCCTTCCCAGCAAGGATGTATTTCCAGGTGGCACATGCTTGGGTCTACTCTCAAAACTAATGCATCCCTTTAGTTTATATAAATCCAGAGCAAGTCTCCATCATGTGCCCAAGGAAAAGAACCATCACACACCACCAGAAGAGCAGGATGGAGCAGCACCAAGGCTTTCTGGGAACAGCTACTCATCCCGACCTTTTGCCAGGATCACTAATGATTTCTGCACTAGCATTTGTCTTCTGGGTAACAGAAACAATGTTTTATTTATTAAACTTGTCATTGAACATGACAATGCAATTTACTGGCTTTCATCTGGTGCCAAGAATTCCTGTGAAGCATAAAGTTTGCAAAAAGTCACTTCCCAATAAATCGTGGCAGTGAGTGACTATGCAATCTGCTAGCCCCACATGAAAGAGGAAAGTGGGGCTACAGATAAAAGTTGCACAGATTGCAAAAAAAACATGCTTAACTTCTAATAAATGGATTAAAGACATTGAAGTTGCCTGTAGAACTGACCAACTTTGCCAACAGGTTTTATGATTAATGTTACTGCACAGTGGGGGATTTTCCCCATTTTAAGTCTCGATTTCACAAAAATAACATTTTCTTTCTTAGCTGTAACGACAGATAGAAAATCTTAGCTAAACAAAATGCAAATAACCCATTACAGCACAGCACTGAGAGAGAAGAACTCAGCCTGATTTAGCAAACTCTTTCTGAGGCAGCTGCAACACCTGGTTTCACTACCACAAGATGAACACAAGCGTGTTTGTGCCCCAAAAGGTTTTGAAATCACCCAGTGCAGTAGGTCTGAGTCGGTTCACAAGTCTGGTGACCTGTTTTTCACACTGTCTTCCTGCCTTCCAGTCAAATCTTCTGAGGAAGAGCCCAGTCCATCCCTAGAGAAGGGCTGCCTAATTTTTACAGGGGTCACTTCTTTCTTTTTTTTTAATTGAAACCATAATTACTACAAATACAGCAGCTCTTGAGATTCAACACTGCCATTTGCCATCCTGACCATCTGCAAACATGTCATTTGTGATGCTTTCTTTTAATCCTGCTAATGCCCAATGACCTTTTCAAATGCTCTTTTCTTCTATGCATTTCTGTTTGCTCCATGTTCCAATCAGGCTGGTCACAAAAGTTTTAGAACTCCTCAATTAAAATGGAGAAGTTTTTTCATGAAGAAAGAGCAAAGTTGGCAAAGTTGGTCTTGGCCTGACAGATCCAGGTTCTCCTTCCAGTCAACTACAACTTAACTTCAGTTCTGTGAGAAATCACATCAAAAACATTTGAGAAAATACACACTGCAGAGCAGCAGGGAGCATGCACTGTATCTGAAGGTGACAGCAAGCATCCTGTGCTTACTGACAGCAGAACTAACACAGTGTCAACATCCCAAAGTCAGGATTTGCTCTACCCCAGCTCTATGTGGAGCCAACAGCTGCCTGGCTTGAGATGCAAACTCAGCACTTTCCAGCTCCTGGAGGCTGCAGCCAGGGTTGTAAATTCAGGAGATAACTCTGGCAAGTAACTGGATGCCTGGCAAGGCAGGCAGGAGGCAGAGAGGATCTCTCATTAGCCCTCTTCCCTGAAAGTTCTCCCATTCCTCAAAGGTCAGAAAAGTAGGTTAATATGCCTTCTGCTTGGGTCTCACATGACATACCACAGTGACTGCCCTGCAGAGCTCCCAACAGTCCAGTTCTGCCCCAGGAATTCAAGTTTTAAACCAGGAAGCTCCTGGTTTTGCACACCTATAGGCCATAGGAATATCACACCTAACAACATATTCACACCTGCCAGAATTGCTTCCTTTGCTGCAAGTCCCAGACCTGCCCATCCTTGCAGGTTTTTCATGCCTTCCTCATCACCTCTGAACCCACCTGACCTACCCTCCACCACACCTGCAGACAGGCAGCCAGCTCCACACAGGCTCTGGGACCATTCGAAGCAGGGGTGACACTTTCTGTGGCAGCAGGGCTCACCTGGCAGACACGTCCCAGCTTCAATCCCCACCATGTTTTTCCTTCACTCCCCCATGAAGTTAGCAGTTATTCCATCTGGCCACTCTGCACCTTACCAAGCTCTGGATTAGCCCTGCCTGGACTCATGGCTACGTGAAGCTGGTTTTGGGCACCCAGTGGAGCACCATCAATGCTGAGCCAAGATCACACCCAAACCTCTCTCGATGACACCTGGATCTGCAGGGTGGCAGCACCTGGTGGATAAATACAGCTGTAGTCAGCACAATGCAGCTGATATTTTACCTCATTCCTCCATTTCATGGCTCTCTCCTCCCTCGAATTAACACACCAAAAGCCCCATCTCTTGTTTCCTGAGCCTGTCTCAGGTTGCAAGCCCAGGCTGGCAGCCAGGCCCCCACTGCCTGGGCTGGCAGAAGCTTTTTAAATCCTGGTATTTACCAAGGCAAAAATGTCCAGGGAAGGCAGGTAACACGACATCATTTTCAAACTCAGCAGTCTGTCTAACAGAAAAGAGAGAAAGTATCACCTAAAGAAACACAAACAAAATTCCCTGAGAGAATAAGGAGTATTTTATTTATGGTGGCTTCAGGCAACCACTAAGCTTCTGCCTTGAGTGCAGTCTCGAACATTTTTCCTTCCGCATAAAATCCTCTTACTTAAGTGCTGTTTTCAGCCTTGTTTCAGCTGATGCTGCTAAAATTGTGAGATCCTGAGTTCTGCTTTCACCCAGGCTCGTAGCACACCCACTTTGCAACAAGGACGTGATTGAAATTCCAAGGCAGTGCACCAGGAAAGGACTCGGCTCCACTTTGTGTGGAGGACGTCCCCTTCAGACTCAGGGAAGGACAAGCTCTGCAGCAGGGCTGCAACACCTGGACTCCAGTCCCCAGGGGCTAAACCAGAGCCAGGGCTCCCAAAGCAACCCTGCACTGAAATAATGCAGGGCCACTGCTGAAATATGAACTAGTGAGGTTCCATCTGCATAGAGCAGGAATAAAGTAGGCAACTTCTGAGCAGGGCAGCCAGATAAGTCAAGGGCCTGCAAATCCATTCCCTAATTCTCCAGCCCAGCTTGGAAGGTGTGGCACAAAGCAGGAGCTCAAAGCAAGCTGCATATTTCCTCGTAAAGCCTACAAGAAGGAGGGAGGGCAAAACAGCAGCACCAGATAATACAAGGAAATGAATCTACTGCTTGGTGCCAAGGCTCAGACCACCACTCCAGGAAACACAGCACCAGGTATTACCTAATGCAACTGAAGTCATTCTAAATAGAAGATCATTTTGGGCACAAAACAACAGAATAGAGCCTGCTTTCAATTCCTCACTCAAAACTTCACTGCATTAAAAACACAGGATTCCACTGCATCTGGCATTCCAGAGGAGAATTACAATGATTTAGCTGAGAAACAAAGCCCCTTCCTCAAATGATAAACCCCCTCAGATCAATTACCAGAGCTTTACAACTTCCTCAATACCACATTCCCCCTCGTGCCACACAAGGAAGTCTCAAAAGCAGATGTCTCATCTACCACACAGGCAAGAGCCCCATCTCCCCAGGACAGCCTGTGTGCAACATCTGTTCCCATCCTGCTTTAGGACATAGGACTAAGAAGTGAATTTTGGCCACTGGATCAGGTCCAGGACCCCTGAATTATTCAGCTCAAGTCGCAAGAGTTCCACACCCTCCCAGTGTTTCAGTCACACCTTAACCAGGTTTCCACTACAGTACTTGGTCAATTCTCACAGGAACACCTCAGTCACAGACCATTAAATATTTAAGAAGGCATCACACCAAAGATGAAGAAAAAGATCAGTTTATACTCCAGTTTGAAGTGGCCACACCCCCACTGCACTGACCAGAGCTCCTGATCTTCAAGTCAGAGAAGCTTTTTAATTAGCACAACCTATCGGCAAACATGATTTGGGCTAAAGCCCAACCAGAGAGAGCAGGAAGCCTGGGAAAAGCTTGTGTTGGTCAGACATATTAATTACTCCTTCAGGGATGAAGCCTCTGTGCTGCAAAGAAATTCAAATTTGAAATCCCATGTTTTTAAGTGAGATTTTTTTTGCCCTTATTCCTGGAAATGGCAAAGGCTTTGGAAGAACTGAAGCATACACAAGCTTTGGACCTTTCTCCTTGCATTAAGGAGAGACACAAATATTTATTTGGTTGAGGCTTTTTAAATTCTTCAGGACTTCCAGCATGAATCAGTGGGAAAGCAGGAAATTTTATATTGCACTTTAAAAATCAGTTTATGAATCACTTTATAAAGTGATTGACTAAAACATATTGATAAAAATGGAAGATCAGCATCTCTTTCCAGTATCTTCTACTTGAGTAATCATCTCCTTCACCTGGAAAGAAAAGTTATTAAAGCACATTGGATCAAAGTAGGGTAAAACAAGAGGGCTGAGCATGGACAGGGCTCTGAGCTGCCTGCTCTAGTGAAGGTGTCCCTTCTCACAGAGGGGGCTGGACTACATGGCATTTAAAGGTCCTTCCAACCCAAACCACCCTGGGATTCCACAGCCCTAAACTAGGTACAGGCACCTTTCAGAACCTCACATTTCTCCAGTAAAACTGCTCCCTTCAGCAGGCACTGAAAATAGTTTTACTTTACCTTGAGGTGGGTCTATCACAGTGTGAACCAGCTCACAGGGGACAAATTGCAGCAAACACTTCTCTACAAGTTTACTTTGCAGGGTAAGGAGCTCCTTGAATTTGACCAAACATCCCCACAAAGGGCAGGCACAAATACAAACAAGGGCACTGGCACTGCCCATCCAGTCTACAGAAGTATCCCAAGTCTAAATTTGAATTTTAAGGCTTCAGGGTGACTGGGGCCTTCCAGTGCCTGAAGGAGCTGACAGGAAGGATGGCACCAGACCATGGACAAGGGCTGGAGGGACAGGACACAGGGAATGGCTTCCCACTGCCAGAGGACAGGGATGGGTGGGATCTTAGGAAAGAACTGTTCCCTGTGAGGGTGGGGAGGCCCCGGCACAGGGTGCCCAGAGAAGCTGTGGCTGCCCCTGGACTCCTGGAAGCCCAAGGTCCAAGCCAGGTTGGATGGGGCATGGAGCAGCCTGGGACAGCGGAAGGTGTCCCTGCCACGGCAGGGATGGAATGGGATGGGCTTCAAGGGCCCTTCCAGATCAAACCATTCCACATTCCCTGATGCACCAATGGCAAACTGGACCAGCAGAGAGCACTGGGGAGTGCTGGATGATGATGAGCACCCAAGCTCCCCAGCCATCCTTCACCCAGAGAGGTCAAGGGATGGATGGAAAGCAAAGCTGACAGCTGTGGAAGCAGAAACTGAGAAGGGCAGCATTGTCGTTTTTCCAAAGAAAGTAATTTCTCAACTCAACTCTACTAATAAGGACTAAAAATAGTCCCCCAAAAGAGCTGAGCTGCACTTTCATTCTGTTTCACTCCCAGATGTGAACTAGTCCCCTATCAGCATATATATTTACCATATGAGGAAATCCTGTTTGAACAACTTCAGCTGCTGAACGCTTTCCCCTCCCTAATAAACCACAGATTAAGCATCACTGCAATGGCAGCATTCCCTCTCCCAGTGATATCCTCTGACTTGATTATTTTGGGAATTTGCCGTTTAAGATAACATTTAGCTAAGCTCACACACTTGGCTTGCCTAATACAACACAGACTCTACAAAACAGCTGAAGCTGGTGTTTCTCAAAAGGCACGAGGTGCAAAGGACTTGCTGTGGGTACTGAAAATGTCCCCACACCCCCACAGCCCATGGTGGAGGTCCAAAAGGGACAGGACCAGGTCACAGATGGGCTCTGATTCCAGACAAACAACTCCTATCCAGAAAATCTTAGTGACCCTGAGCAGCACATGAGGTGTGTGTTGGTGTCACACACCCTGGGCTGTGGCTTCACTGCTCCTTATCTGCCTCACAAATCCTAGATGGATGATGCACAGCCAGCACTGCACTAGACAGTCTGAATTTATGGATGATTAAATCATAAATTTTGCTAAAATTGCCCTCCTTTTCCTCAACAGTTGGATAGCAGAAGAAATCCTTGCTAACATGATCAGGCCAGTTTACATAACCTGGAAATGAAGGGTTTTATTTTTACAAAGAGTAACTGGATTCTGTCCATCCATAACCAACAATTCCAGAAATCTCAGCAGATCCACTCTCCCAAGTCCTGCTTTGCCCTGAACAGTGCATTCCATTTATTTTTAGCACAGGAGACACCATCCATCCAGGCACTTTTCAAGCTTCATGTGTTGCCCTGCCCTGTTTCCCTGAGCCCCTGACTGAAATGTGGGCACAGCTCCGAGCTCTCCAAGGAGACAAAGGTTCCCAGCTCTGCTCTACACAGACATTGGTAACCCTGTGGTACCAGGAAGGTGTTTCACCCAATATCCTGCACCATTCCAACTGCTCTCTGCAATGGAAGGGCCATTCCATCCTTTCCATGCTCCACTTCTGGTCTCAAACCACTAAAAGCAAAGCCCCTGGAAGAACCCTAAACTCTGGGTTTGCACACGAGTTGAAACTGGAGGCTGCAAGTTCGTCCCTGGAATCCACTCAACACTGGAAACCACCACAAAAGTGTTGGAAGTGCTAATCAAATTTCTCCTATGTCCAGTGGTCTCCGCGACTAAACATGAAAAAACCAGAAGGCAGCAAAACCTGCTAACACTCAGGAAATTTCCAAAGGATTTGTGCTGTACCTCCTCCAAACAACTGGCACAGTTACATTCAAATCCTGACTGGATTCTCCTAACAGCACGTTTTTACATCCCCTTCAAAGAAGTTGGTACCACTGTTATTTTCCATGAAGCCTCCTTGTTTTCTTTGAACTCTCGTCCTGTGATAATTTTTGTAGTGGCCTAAGTTAAGGCAGTTTGCTGGAATCCCAATTTGAGATTCCACAGTCAGGTCTTGCACACAGAGATGTCAGTGTGTTAAAATTAGGCACACAGCTGGAATAAGATGCTCCGTGCTGCCAGGACTCAGGTACAGCACCTGCTCTTGTTTGAACCAACACGGAATAGAACTTTGGTCATAACTGTTCTTCACCTTTCACCTGACTTTAAAGATCTTTATCCTGCATGATACAGGTGGCTCCAGCTCCAGAGAAAGAACGTAAGGCATTGCCTCTGAAATTCCTATGGATGAAGGCAAGAAGTAAAGGATTACACTTGGGTGGTTAAACAGCCTTTACACCACTGCAGAGCCAGGCTCTGGGTTGCTCTTTTGTGAACTAAACACATCTGGACATTGTTGAATTGTCACTCTGGAAAACCTGAATCACAAATCCCCAAGAGCATAAAGTGATGTGATTCCCTGCATGCCTGAGGAGGCTCGGGAAAAGCCCCTGGACAGGGAGCAGAGCAGGGCCCGGGCCAGCTCCTGGGGGCTGCTCCCTTTGCACAGCACCAAAGCGAAATCGAAAGGGTTTGTGCCCTGGGCTAATCCTTTCTGGGAAACACAGCGAGACGGATCAATCCACACGGCTGAGGAAACTGCAGCTTCTCCGTGGGAGAGGAAAGTTCCCAGCGCTGTGGAGGAGCACACCCAGGGCTGCGCCCCAGCTCGGGCGGCGCTTGGCCTCCCCGCGGACCCGGGAGCTCCAGCACCCGCCGGGCCGGGGCAGCTCCCCGGCCGGGGGACACAGCCTGGCTTCGGGCACGGGAGCCACACGGATGGGCCCGCCGCTCGCAGCAACCGGGCGGCGCCGTTCTCCGCCAAAGCGGAACCATTCCCTGTGTAACTCCACATCATTCCCTCTGGAAGCACCGCCCGGGACCGGAGATCTGGCAGTGACCGGGCACCGGGGCCCCGGGCGAGCCCCGGGCCCTGCCGAGCGCCGGGCAGAGCCTCCGCTAGCCCCAGCCCTCCCTGCCAGCGCCCTCAGGCCGGGCCACCCCTCCCTGCGTCCCGGCAGCACCGCCTGGGCCGTCCTTCCCTCCGTCCCCGCCGCCCGCGGGAGGCCGGGCGAGGCCCCCCGGTGCGAGGGGGCGGTGTGGACGTGGGGGCCAGCGCGGGGGCGCTGTGCGGAAGGGCGGGGGCCGCGGCTGGGGGCGCGGGGCCGGCCCGCTCTCACCATGTCGGCTGGGCGGGTGCGCGGGGCGGTAGAACGGCGGCGCCTCCCGGTCCGTCCCTGTCGCTTCGACGCCGCGGCCCGTCCGCTTCCGCCGCCGCCCGGCAGTGAACATCCGGGTCAGCGCCGCCGGCCCCGCCCCCGCGCCGCTCCCCGCCAATCAGCGCGCGGCTCGCCGGCCATCGCCAAGTATGGATGCGCGGCGGCGGGGCGGGAGGGCGGGGCGGAGCGAACCACGCCACCTGCGCGGGGGGGACGGGGCGCACGGCGGCACCAACTGCAGCGCGGGGGTGAGCGCGGCGACCAATCAGAGCCCGGGGGCGGGCCCGGGGAGGGGCCTGCGGGGGGCGCGCCCGCAGCTCGGCTCCGGCCCTCAGTCGGTGTCGGAGCCTGTGCGCGGGAGCGTTGCTGCTTAAGCATCTTTAAACGCACTTGTTTAAGTTTAAATGAAGAGCAGCACGAGGCAGGAGGGTAGCACGGCAAGCGCCGCCCAGAAGAGGTAACGAGTAGCAAACTCGTAACCCTAAAGCTGCGTTTTACACAGGTAAACTGCACTTTACACATGCCTGTAACGTCTGCCAGGTCTAAAGTGAATAAGCAGCCTCCAGCTGCTTAAGGCCAGGGATAATTATTAATTATTTTTAAAAGGAAATGATAATTATTTTAAAAGGAATTATTAATTCTTTCTAAAAGGAAGGTTCGGTGTTGGCTGGCAGGTACCTGCTGGAAGCCGGGCAGATGCTGACACAGCTGGAGGCATTCAGGGCTCAGGCGGTTGTGCCAGGGATAGCAGGATCACAGATTTGTCAGGGTTCGCAGGGACCTCAGGAGACATCTCATCCAACCCCCCACCAAGGCAGACTCTCCTGGAGGTGACCTGGAGCAGGATCTCCCAAATCAGGGTATATGTACTAATAAAACATTCTGTTTTGCTCAGACTGTCCCAAAATAAAGCATTTTTTTCCTATTACTGGAGTAATTCCCATTACAGTGATTTGGTGTAAGACATCCCAATTCCAGATTCCTGACCTGTCCTCAATAAGGGAATCTCAGAGCTACACCTGACAATGATCCCAGGAAAACGTGAGGATTCATTAAGCACTGACAGCTTCCTCTGCTTTTGGAGCAGGTCAGGCCGTGTTTCACCCCAGTTTTATTGCCAGGACCCCAAAAAACCTCCACTGGGACTCTCTGTGCTGCAGACTTGGCCCTGGGGAGCCAAAAGTCCTTCCCTGGGTTTGCTGTAGGCACTGGAAATGCCAACATGGGGTGAAAAAAGGGCTTTTCCTTGGATGTCACAGACAGGACAGTCACACAGCGCTTGTCCCTTGGGTGTCACAGACACAGGTGTCACACAGCACTTGTCCCTTGGGTGTCACAGACACAGGTGTCACACAGGGCTTTCCCTCGGGTGTCACAGCAAGCCCCAGTTTCCAGGGAAGTGCACAGCTTGGCCATGGATCAGGTTACAGCAGCCAGAGACAGGACTGCAGCACATGAATTTGCAGCACAATGGAGCCCATGCAGACAGAACAGCTCTCAGTGGTGCCAGAAACAAAATTAACCCGGAAGGGTGGAGAGAAAACAGTAGAACGATGTCAGGAGAAACAGGAGCTGTATTACTTCACAGAAACACAAAACTCCATCCAGAGCCAGTACCAAACAACCCCAAAGGTGGGAAATTATCCTTCCACATCTGGAAGAGCAGCCACATGACCTCAGAAGGCTCAAGAGAGTCCAAATTCAGTTCTTTGCCACTGTTCCTCAGCCTAACCTCCTTCAATCTGCTTTGTAAGATGGAGCAATCCCAAATGGCTCCTATTTTGCAGTTCCCAGACCCTCCTCCAGTCCTTGCATTCCCTCCGAGCTGCCTCCCAGCAGTAATTAAGTAAAGCAAACCTGTTCATTACGCAGACCAAATTATTAATTCTTTTTCCAGGGATCCACACATCTAATGCTCCTCAGGGCTGGGAGGCTGGAACTGATAAATTTGAAAATGCCTGTTCTAAAATTCCCTCTTTCTGTCACAAAATTCATGCAAAGCACTCAATGATAACTCTACTTGTAGCAGCTTTTAGTTTTGAACAGAAACAGCTCCTAGCTGCTTGCTGGAGCAGCACAGCAATAGCAGAATTAGGCAGCCCAGTATATTCCAAACAATTTGAGCTCTAAATGAATGTCGAGGCCAAGAGGATGTTTTTCTTAGCGGAAGAAATACAAGCATCCTGGATTTTGTTCTCCTGCTAATAGGTATAAAGAAGAATAAACAGCTGCTTTTTGTTTTCCCAAAAATATTTGCATTAAGAAGATCTGCAGATTCATTTTGAAATTGATGTCATATCTTTTTTCAAATGAAGACCAGCTGTTTGCTTTGCCTGTTTATAGCAGGCCATGTTTCAGGGATTTTGTGTTGTTTGTTTATTAAGATGTAGGACCAGACAGCTGCACTTTGGTGTGGGGAGTGGATCCCAGAAGGTCCATGACTGTCACCACCATCCCACCTTCTGCTGGGATTTGTGGAGAGGCTGACACCAAATGCAGCAAATTCAGGGTTGTTCCCAAGTGCTGTGAGGTAGGCTACCTGTGCCTCAGGCATTTTCCAAACCTGCTGGCATGGATCACCCACCTACAGGAAAGAGCACTCCAAAGGGCATTACCCCTCTCTAAAAGGAGGGTCTGTAAACAAAGGAAGCAAACAATGATGTCAGTTGACATCTTAATGGCCCAACAACATCAGATTCATGTGCAATTAATAACAAAGCTTTTGATCCTGCAATCAGCAGCTCTAAAATCCATGTGCTTTCCCTGTACATTTGATTACATTTGAGGAAGCAAAAGGATAAACACTTATTAGCATTACAAAGTATTTTTCACATTCAGCCAGAACTTCCTGAAGCGTTTGTGGTCCAGCACGATGTGGTTTTTATTTTATCCTCCTGCATGTGTGGTGAAATGCTATTTATTTTGTTTATTCCAGAATTTATCCAGGACCAGAACATGCTGAGGAACAAGGTCTGAGAGAAAACCTTCATGCTTCACTGAATAGTCATTTTTTGTAATAAAGAAACATCTTGACTTTTTTTTTTCCTTTTTTTTTTTTTTTTGTCAGATTGCCCTTTTTCTTTCATGGCACTTGAAAGATATGTAAACTTTTATTAGCAGTTCTCATAAATTGAATTTATTGCTGCAAGACTCTTCCAGCAATGGTAAAGTTTAGCTTGCTGGGTTTTATTAGTCAGAGTCAGTAAAACAGCAGCATCACTTGGTTTGAGGCTGAAAACCAAGTGTTTCTTGGAAACTAATATAGGAAAAAGGTACCTACAACACTACCCAATGTCTTGGAATTCTATGTTCAAGCCACAGATAGTTCTCACTATGGAGATCTTTGTACACAGTGTCAAAATAGCACACAAACAATAAAAAAGTCCCCCATCCCGAATCCAAAGCAGCTTTGCTGAGCGTGTTCTTGGAATTTAAAAGTTTTTAGAGTTACCCCATTTCCTGCACGAACTGATGAGTAACTCCAAATACCAGGTTTAATGAAAAACAACATATCACCCATTTAGTGTGAGGTTTGAGGCATTCCCCTCCCTGCACTAAGAATGTTGAACCAGACTTTTTTCCACTCCACCAGCACCCAAGCAGATCTGCTCCTTTGGTAAATGGAAAGGATAAACCCAGCAGCAGCCCAAGGTGTCCATACACTGCAGGACTGCTGGGAGCCCTCGTGTTCCAGCACATCCCACTTAGCTGCATATCCTGGGACACTGTCCAGTGCTCTTCTTGCAGCTGCTCCTTTAACTTTGTACTTTCAGCTCAGAAAACTTGAGAGTCTTTAGCCTGAGCAAAGAGAGTATTGAGGGCATTCTTGTCAAGCTTGGTCATTAACTAGCAATAATGTCTGTGGCTTTTCATTAAAAAAGAATCAAGGAGAAGCTGATTAAATACAGCAGAAAGAAAGAAAACTTTCCATTCCCTTACTTTTTCCTTGACACGTTGCACTTCATTTGAAGCCTGCTAATATACCAGCCAAAAGAATTGTAAGGGCCTGCCTGGATTCTTTCTTAATACAATGGTCACGGTTCAGTAGTTAGAATCTGTATGGAATTAGCCAGAGACATGGACGAATGGAAAAACATACTAAAAGGCTAAAAACCAGCACTTGTTCATGGGCTTATTCATTAGAAAAACTCATCAATACAGCACAAGTTTTCTCTTTTTACTATTCTAAAAAATTATCACAAAATAGTACACAGAAAATAAAGACACAAAATGTCAGAGCACTGCTTTTGCCTGGAATTTCAGAGTTGGCAAAAACTTGGGTCAGTGTTTCCATGCAAGTGCTTTCCTGCCGAGCTTTTTGGGGCAAACTTCATGTTCACAGCAAAAGCAGCCTAGAGCAGAATTAGCACAAGGAGCTGTGACACATCTTGTCCCACTTCTCCAAGTTCTGCTTCAACCAGCCATACCTGACAGCTGGAACCAGCAGCACCACACACTGAATCCAAGCAGAGTGGCGCGGAAATCCAGCAGCAGCAGCACAGAATGTGCTCATGAACGTGGATGTGATCCCCACGGGAAGCCTGAGGGAGGTTGCACTGCAGCACAAGCTGTCCCTCCTAATGCAAGTGAGGATTGCGCACCCCACAGCATCCAACTGCCGTCCACAGAAAATCAATAAGGACAGCACAGGAGACTTAATGGAGTTGCTGGCACCTTTCCCATTTCAGGGCAAAGTCCTGCTGAGGAGGGGTTTCTTTCTCCTCAGACTTTTTTTTTGTTGGTGTTGTTGCTCAGATAGCTAAAAGGTTTTCAAAGAGAGAAAGAAGCATCAGTGTCTGTTGGTGAATGTGGCTTATGTTTGGAGGAAAAACCCAACACACCAGACTGGAGATTGAGATCTGGAGGTTCCCACCCAGGTCTGAGCTCTCTGTAACATGAAAGAATTGTTCTGGAAGCACAGGAAACAGGGAGTGGGGGCCCACACTGAGGCTGTGTCAACCATTACAAGCAGATAACTCCTACACTGCTGCCTTCCTGTGCAGATCTTGGCAGAAAAATAAATAAAAAATATATGTGTGGGAGGTGATTCATGTTATTTAAATCTATGGGAGAAGCTGCATGTGTATTCTTTGGAAAGGAGGAGAGCAAGAGTGTATTAGTAACCAGTGGGGATATGACACAAGGGATGCTTCAGGAGTCTTTGAAAAAATAGGATAAGAGGTGATATTCTCATGCTGGGGAAGGTTCAAGGTTTAAAGGAAACTTGCTGGGAACTTTTGAAACAAAAACTCATCCTGCTCTATGGACAAGCCAGAGGTAAGAGTTGAAAGGAAGCTGTTCTGTTGAAAAGGGTTTGAATTCCCGTGGTGCAGTTCCAGAGGAGCTCCTCACCTCCAAGTACAGCTATGGAACCATTCTGGCTGGAAAAGCCCTCCCCGACCACTGGAGACCAATCCCCACCTTGTCCCCAGCCCAGAGCACTGACTGCAATGTCCAGTCCTTCCTTGGACACCTGAAGGGATGGACACCCCAAACCTCCCTGGGCAGTTCCAAGACCTGAGCACCCTTTCCAAGCAGAAATTCGTGCTGATGTCCACTCTGAGCCTGCCCTGGCCCAGCCTGAGGCCGTTCCTTCTCCTCCTGTCCCTGTTCCCTGGAGCAGAGCCCGACCCCCCGGCTGTCCCCTCCTGTCAGGAGTTGTGCAGAGACAGAAGGTCCCTCCTGAGCCTCCTTTTCTCCAGCTGAGCCCCTTTCCAGCTCCCTCAGCCTCTCCTGGTGCTCCAGCCCCTTCCCCAGCTCTGTTCCCTGCCCTGGACACGCTCCAGCCCTCCAGGTCCTTGTTGTGGTGAGGGCCCAGAACTGCACACAGCATTGGGCATGCCCTCTGCATGGATCTTCCACTGGACACCAAGGAAGCAGCAATTTTGAAGAATAATAATGGTACTTATTCACTGAGATCCCCAGTCCCACCTCTGCCTTATCTGATGGCCTTCTGCTGCAAACCCAGCCAGTGTCTAACTCCTAGTGAGCAGTACTTAACTCCACACATGACTCTGCCAGGTATATTGTTAACAAAACTGGGGATACAAGGGCTGAACCTATTCAACTAGAAGGTGACTTCCACCAGAGAAATACAGGGCTCATTTTGAAGCTTTCTGGCTTCATTTCCTACATTTATTCATACACTTATTTACTGGAAAGAAAGGAGAGCACAAGGGAGGGAAGGAATCCTGGGACAGCACATGCTGGGCTGTAAAATGCAAAGAAGGTTTTTGAAAACCGCATGTTCCAAACATCACCTTGGAGCCCCACAATAATAAATACTTGATATTACACTGCAAGGGTCCAACTGCCAAGTAACTATAGCAATGAAAAGAAAAGCCTGTCTTTGGACACATTCCCTCCTGCCTTAATTTTTCCCTGGGGTGGGGAAGGGGTACAGAGAATGTGCTCTAGATCCTTAATGGATAACGTTTTCCAGAGCCCCCTCTGATCACTCAGTGACTCTGGGATTTAAAAGCAGCAGAGTGATTTCTCCAAAGGAAGCTGAACATTCAAAACAATTACCCTGAACTATTCCATCCCCTTGGAAAGGGTTTAATGCACCAGGTCCTGAGGTGAGGCTGTCAGGATCCATTGAGACACAGCAACACAACCCTTTATGAAGTGCCTCACAATCCAGCTGCTCACCAGTGCTTCCTTCATCCCAAAAATCAGTGTTTTCCAGGGAGCCCAGCAGCCTGAAAATGAGTAAGTGTTAAGTGAGACTACACTGGCCTGCACTGAGCATTTGTTTTTGCCAACAGAAGACCACATTTCTGGGCTGGTTTTAAACACTGCCTTCTGGAATTTAATTTTCAGGATGAAAATTAAAGAATTATTTTGGAGGCTTCAAGTTATCTTTCCCCTCATGATATTTTCCAGAGCTGTTTGGAAATGGGAGGGTGGAGCTGGCACTGCTGGGGCAGTTTCAGAAAGCACTTCTGTAGCTATTTGGGGAAAAAACTGCTGGATCATGTTGGTATTTTTATAAGTAACTTGATGCGTGGTTCTATTTTGGATACCAACTATGCAGCAATGCAGACTGATTTGAGCAAATTGCAGGGGGAGGAAGAGAAAGGAAGATCCCCTTCCAGAACAAGGGCTGCCTTCTCCAGGGAAACCTCTTGAACCTCCAGGGGCTCAGTTTAAACAGTGCCTTTTAAGATAAGTTCTTAAAAGCCATTTAGATTTTATGAGGAAGAGAAAATAATGGTTAATTGTGATTGTTCTGTGATATGTGAAGGAATTGAACCAAACCAATGAAAAGTAAAACCTTCCCATCATGACTCTAGATCAAAACCAGTTCTACTTTTAAGATAAAGACCTATACCAACAATAACTTAATGAAATTTTTGCCAACTTCAATAATTTTTCACTTCTGTTTGTGGCTTTAGTCTGTAATTGACTTGCAAAAGAACTTCCCATTTTATGAAGCAGCAGAGCTTCCTCCACCTCGATAAAGAAAATTGAACTTGAAGAAATCAAAACAAGTAATCACAGCTAAAATTGCCTCCCAGTGTGAATGGGGACATTGGCACTTGACAAACACCCGGGTTTTTTTTCCACAAGGCTTCTAGAGAATGCCTTCCAGGCAGCCTACACACCATTCGCAACACAAGAATTCATTCTAGTAGGTTTGGAGACATCCAGAGTTGTTGCTGGCTCCACAAAGCAGCAGCAGGCTGCAGGATGGGCTGAAGCCCCACAAGGCAGTGAGAACTCTCCCCATAACCTCCTCCTCTAAAATTAGGAAATAGATAGGGGTGAAATTCTTCCCTGTGAGGGTGCTGAGGCCCTGGCACAGGGTGCCCAGAGCAGCTGTGGCTGCCCCTGGATCCCTGGCAGTGCCCAGGGCCAGGCTGGACAGGGCTTGGAGCAGCCTGGGACAGGGGAAGGTGTCCCTGCCCATGGCAGGGGGTGGGACTAGATGAGCTCTAATATTCCTCCCAACCCAAATCATTCTGCAGTTCTGTGATTCTCATTAGCAACCTATTGTGTGGAATAACTTCTTGAATGGGACTGAATGATCTTGCTGAAATTATTTGGCTCCTTTTCCTAAATAAACAAGAATATGTGGGGCCTGGATTGCTCTTCCTGGGATATTGATAGGGATTGACACCAGCTATCACACACCTGTATCTCACTTCAGGCCCTGAAGAGCAGCCGAGGCCAGAGAGTAAAAATCACAGAATTATTAGGGTTGGAGGGGATTTCTGGAGATCATTCGTTTCAACCTCCCTGCCAAGGCAGGCACACCTGGAGCAGGCGACACAGGAATGAGTCCAGGTGGGTTTGGAATGTCTCCAGAGAGGGAGACTCCCCGCCCTCCCTGGGCACCTGTTCCAGAGCTCTGCCACCCTCCCGGAGTGTTCTTCCTCCTGCTGAGGTGACGCAGGAGCTGTGCGGGATGTTGGACAGGGAAAACCTACACGGGAGTGTGTGTCCAGTGCTGTATACAACGCTGCAGTGAGAAACTCGGCCCTGCAGCACAGCCCGGCTCTTACCATGGATGAGGCGAGAGCCCTGCGGGCAGGGGGGCGGCGGGCGCGGGCCCAACCCGGGCGCCTGCGAGGAGGGAGGGATGCTGCCATAGCCTGAGGGAGACGAGGACTAACAAGGACACAGCGGGAGCTCTAGACGGAGAGACGGAGTCCGGGACGGGCTGGGGACGTGGCGAGCCCGGTCTTAGGGGGGAAATGGCGTTTGGGCCGACTCCTACGGGGAAAGAGGGGATTTTGGGCCGAGCCCAAGGTCGGGCGCGGCGGCCATGACACCCTCCAGTTGGTTACCATGGCAACGACCACGAAATCTCGCGAGATCTGCCGGCACGGGCGATAGGTGGAGCACCAGGTCTCGCGAGAGTTGCGCGGGGGAGGAGGTGAGGGGACGGGCAACATGGCGTCGGAGGGCGACCTGGGCAGGAAGTGGGACCGGTGTGTGGCAGACTCCGCCGTCAAGCTGGGTAAGGGCGGTACGGACACGGCGGAGCGGGAGGGCCCGGGGAAGAGTGGTGGTGGTCCCCCCGGGCTCCCCGAGCCTGGGAGAGCGGCCGCCGGCGTGTCCCCGCCGCGCGAGGCCCACTGTCCCCCGCCGCCCCTGGTTCGCCTTAGAGCGCTTGTGAGCCCGGGAGGGGCTCAGGGTGTCCGGAGGATCCGCCCTCATCGCTGCCCCCGGCGTCCGGTAGAGCCGGCGGCCCCGGGCCTGGCAAGGTGACCTTGGCCGCGGGCTCGGACCCCTGCCGGGCCCGCTCCCAGTTCTGCGCCCCGGCCCGGCCCCGGCTTACCGCGGTCCGGGCGTGTTTGACCTCTGGCTACTCCCTGTGTTGAAGGTAAGAGGTTCCCGTGGGAAATCTGGGCTCCGTAGGCAATCTGGGAGGCCTCCCGGCGGGAATGAATGAGCGGCGGGCAGGCACGACCGGCTCCTGGCGTGCCGCGACCTCGGCCGCCTTCGGCTTTGCTGCGACGGTGGGTTTGGAATCGGTCTGTGCACAGCTGCTCTCACCGCTCCGTGTGCGAGGGGGCTGCGTTTATTAAAAGCAATAGACAGCGTGACACGCTGAGGGCTTTGGCACGTGTCACTTAGTACAGCGTGTGGAGTGTGACATTGAGAAGCGCCGTCCCTGTCCCAGCCCTGTAGTTCTGCCTTTTCGTCAAGCAGGGGAACAGTTCCGTTGGTTTTTTCCCGTATTTATTTCCTTAAAGTGAGAGTTATGCACATGCCTCAGTTTTCAGCCGGAGAGCATTGCCGAGGTTTCACTGAGTGCTGTGAGTTTTAGGGGTGCTGGTGGCTGTGGTGGCAGCACCATGCTCACCCTGTGACCGGCTGCAAAGTGACACCGGGCAGAGCTTGTGTCTTCACAAAACGTGTTTACAAATCCAAATGTTCAAATGCAGCACGTAGAGCAAGAAATGCAGTGTCTGACACAAAAGTTATTCGTTCCATGTTGGTGCAGATGTCTCTTTTAGAACCATAAATAATATCTGGGAAATGTGAATGTTTATTTCTTGTAGCTGCAGTGGTCTTGTGCTTGAAAGCTGATGAGGAACTCGGGGGTTTTAGTTGCCTAATACTTTTCCATTAGAAAAGATGTTTAATAATTTTAAGTAAACTGAAACTTCCATTGTTTATAACAGACCTTTGAAAAGTGTCAAGTGCTCCAGAGCAGTGTTTTTCCGTATGAAATTCTACTCAGGTTTGTCTGACAAACATATCTGGACATGTTTACATTTCCATAGCATTGGTTGCTTTATCATAAAATATTAAGTATGCCAAATTATAAACAAGAACTTGTTCCACGCTGCAGCTGTACATGTCAGAATCCTGTACATCCTCTGCCCTGGAGGCTGAAGGAGGTGGATACGGGGTTGATTTCACAGAATCCCAGAGTGGTTTGTGCTGGAAGGGACTTTACAACTCATCTTGTCCCACCCCTGCCATGGGCAGGGACACCTTCCCCTGTCCCAGGCTGCTCCCAGCGCTGCCCAGCCCGGCCTTGGACGCTGCCAGGGATCCAGGGGCAGCCGCAGCTGCTCTGGGCACCTGTGCCAGGGCCTCTTCTTCCTCACAGGGAAGAATTTTTTTTGCATTATCCAATCATATCCTGCCTCTGTCATTGGGAAGCCATTCCCCCTTGTCCTGTCTCTCCAGGCCCCTGCAAACAGTTTCTTTCCCTCTTTCCTGTCAGCTCCCTTCAGGTACTGGAAGGCTGCAATGAGGTCACCCCAAAACCTTCTTTTTTCCAGGCTGAACAATCCCAATTCTCTCAGCCTTTCCTCCCAGCAGAGCTGCTCCATCCCTCTGATCTTCTTGGTGCCTCCTCTGGACTCTCTCCAGCAGCTCCAGGTCCTTCCAGGGCTGGGGCAGCTCTGCAGGTGGGGCAGAGGGGCAGAGTCCCCCCTTTCCTGCTGCCCACGCTGGGGGATCAGCCCAGGGCACGGGGAGTTTCTGCCTGGGCCGTGTCCAGCTCTCACCCACAGCACCCCCAGGTCCTCCTCTCTAGGGCTGCTCCTGATCTCTTCATGCCGCAGCCTGCACTGATCCTGGGGGCTGTCCTGACCCACGTGCAGCACCTGCTCTTGCTAAACCTCATGGGATTCCCATGGGCCACTCCTGGAGCTTGCCCAGGTCCCTCTGGACAGCCCTGTCCTTCAGGTGTGTGCAGCCCTTAGCTCGGTGCCTGTCCCCAGCCCTTAGCTCGGTGCCTGTCCCCAGCCCTTAGCTCGGTGCCTGTCGCCTGCCCTTAGCTCGGTGCCTGTCCCCAGCCCTTAGCTCGGTGCCTGTCCCCAGCCCTTAGCTCGGTGCCTGTCCCCAGCCCTTAGCTCGGTGCCTGTCCCCAGCCCTTAGCTCGGTGCCTGTCCCCAGCCCTTAGCTCGGTGCCTGTCCCCAGCCTTATTTGGAAGGACAATTACTCACAGAAGATTGACAGAGGTAGTTTTTTGGTTGGGGGTTTTTTTTGGTTTGTTTTTTTTTTTTTTTTTTTTTTTTTTTTTTTTTTTTTTTTTTTTTTTTGTTGAAAGGCTGTAATTTTGGACAAATTATTATTATGTGCTGTTTCCAGGGGACAGAGAGGCAATAAAGAATAGTGTGGAAGAGAGGGAGGTTTATGTGCCCTCATGCCTTGGTTTGTTTGGAAGCTGTTGTTGTTTTAAATGAGTTGAAGGCTGTAATTTTCCTGATACTGGAAGGTAATCCTAGGGAAGCTGTTTGCTTCTTGACTTGTGTGTGTGAACTTGCTGTGTTGAAGTTAATTTTTTTTTCAGGAGAGAAATGTTTTGATGTATGTCTGTGATTGACCAAAATTCAGCCTGGAAGCTTGTAAATAACCCAGTGTAGTGATTTCATTTTCCTCTAATCCTCTGTTTTGACATCTGAAAATAAAATGCTTCTAATTTCCATTTAATAGGGATTTTTTTTTTAAGAGAAAAGGGCACTTTGAATTCTGCAACTGTTAACATGATTTCTTCTGCCTTTCATCATCTGGCTTGCTTGAATAGCTGTTCTGTTAATGGCAAGGATGAAATTGTATTGTTTGTGTCGTTTCACAGATTGGATATTTCAGAAAGAATCATTGTATGGATTGCAATGTCAGTATTTTTAAATAATCCTTCACGTGGTTATGAATAGGATAAAGTCAGTCTATATAATGATAAAACTTGATTACACTTTCTGAAAACTGGATTAGACTTTGTCTAAATATACAAAAATCCTGAAATTCCTGTTTCGAAGTGTTTTTTTGCTTGGCAGTTGTATCATGGCCATCCAGTCTTAGCTACCAGGCCAGAAGGCTTGTTCCAAACTCCTTTGGGGTTTTGTTTTTAGTGCTGGAGAACATGGATATTATGTGAGCACACAGCTGCATTGTTGTGTGAGCTTTGTTGGAACCCCAAGTTATTTTTCCTGGTTGTACAGAAGATTCAGCTCTACTAGTTGTGTCTTGCAGCAGACCAAGTAGTGTAAATATGAACTGCTCATGGCTCAGGCTGTGCAGGGAGGCAGTACAGACAACAGAAAATGTTTTCCTTGGAAGAGGTGGGCAATGCTGTTCTGAGAATAGGCTTTTAGTCAAAATCTAACAGCAATTTTTAGTTATGATGTTAGCAGAGCTCTGAATACAATATCCACTTACAAATGAAGGGGGTAATATCTTCTGTTGGAAGAGAAAGACAGGAAACTCTTTAGGAATCCAGGTCTCCTCCTAAGTGCATTATGCCCTGCTGTTCCCTTGGTTGGCTCTGGATGAGTCAGGGAGCTGTGCCCTGCTGGGGTGTGCCCCACCAGCTGTGCCAGCCTGCTCTTGGTGGCCTTTGGGGCAAGAGAACCTGAGAGAAGAGCTGTGGCAATCCATCTGCAGCCTCTGCAAACCCCAGAGCTCCTAAGCTCTGCTCCACGGGAAATGAGCCCAAAACGCCCCGACTTCCTGAACCTCCGCGTTAGTGCATTGATGAGATGCCAGCTCTGCCTTTTTTGGAGGTGGCATGCAGTGGCAGTGCCCACGGGAAAGAGACTGTAGCCAAGTGATATCCTGAACTTTGGTCCTTGAGAACTTACAGCAGTAGGTGGAAACAAGACTTTGTTTTTTTGTATATCAGAAACAGTTTTCTGAGAAAATTCTTTCAGGGCTGCTGGCACATCCTTGGTGATAATAAATGAATAGCGAGAGGTTTGAGAAGGATCAGGCTCCTTTTCTCTTCACTCCTGCCAGTGAGACACCCCTGAAACTCTTCTTGCTCTCAGTTGCCTCTGCTTCTGAGCTGGGCCAGCAGACGTCAGTACTGGCCAGCCTGTGCTGAGTGGGTGTGAAGCAGCAGCATTGCCAACCCTCACAGCTGGGCTGCAAAAGCCCTGAGAGTGGTGTTTACTCCTGCTAAATCTTTCTTTTCAGCTATGTTACTGTTTTTATTAGCAGAACATGTAACTGCAGTAAGACAAGGTAATGTTTCCTGTCAGAGGGGTATTTTCTGTGTTATGGGAATATTGCTGATTTTTTATCCAGGAGCTTCTAAAGCAAGCACAGTCCTGGTTTGTCTAAAAGCTTGGTGCATCACTGATCTCAGAATCCCAGAATGGTTTGGGGTGGGAGGCATCTAAAGCTTATCCAGTCCAACCTGGCCCTGGACACTTCCAGGGATGGGGCAGTTCCAGCTTCTCTGGGAAATCTGTGCCAGGACCTCTGCACCTTCACAGGGAGGTTGCGCTATGTCATCATAGAGCAGCTTCCACTCCTGTCCCCCTTTTAAAGGAGGGAGAAAACGTTTGTGCCCTCAGGTCTCACAGTTCATTCACCAGTCTGTGGTGTGAGGTTGAAGTTTCTGGTGCAGCGTCACTGTGGTTCCTTGGGACATCACAGACCCTTGCTGCTGCTGCCTGTGCCTCTGCAGCAGTGCTGGTGTTTACCTTTGAGCAGCACTTGACCTGACCCTGAGTGCTTAAGGGTGAAAGCAACCCCTGAAAGCATGTTGGGATTTTTGAATATAATGATATTTGGATATTAATAGTTTGTTATTCCAGTTTTTCTCTGTTACTACAGTCAGATGCTAGTATAAAACAAAACTCTTTTTTTCTGCTTCTTTCTTGAGTACTTGGTATATAATTTCACTGTGTTTTCTTCTAGTGTCCATGCTCATTTTTCTGACTGCTCTGCAAACAATCCACACCACAGGGGAGATGGGAATGAAAGCTTCAAAGTTGGTGTTTGAAGAAAATCTGATTCCTGCCACTAAGACCTTGCAAAGAGTCTGCTTAAAATTAATTCCCTCCGTAAATAAGTGATTTCATGGTCTTGGATTTCGAACTGGTGCTGAGTGCTGCCCTGTGAAGGCCCTGGTGTATGAAGGCAACTTCCCTCCACATTTTTACTAAGCAATTCTTTATGTATCTTGTCAGAGTGAGATTGGAGGCCGAAGCTTTCCGTTTTGTATTAGTGTGTGTGGAATGGCAAAGGAAAAGAACAGTTTTCATTTTGGGATTAAGTAATTGAAAACCTTCCAGCTGCTATAGTAACAGCAGCACATCTGCCAGATGTCAATGAGCATATTTTAATCCTTCTATTTTAAGTTTCAAGCTGTTGAAGCAAAGTACATCTAGGTGTGGCTGTGTTAGTAGCTGCCTCAGCCTGTAGCTACTTGGGTAGCCTAGGAAAGAACCGTATAGTATCACTGTTGGAGTGACTGCTGATTAAATTTATAGAAAAGCTTTTCCCAGATGTTCTTATGGGGAAGGAGCCCATCCTGAAGATTTGTGTTTCTCTCTGAGACACTTTTATGATGTCCTGTTGGGTATACAGCGTGTGCTCTCCTGCGTGTCAGATTGATTGGAGGTACCAGGACGTTTTTCTTGGAAGGTGTAAGAGCCAAAAAAGGAGAAAGAAAAAGTAGTGTTGCCTGGGCTTGCTGCCTAATGCCAATTCCGTGTGGCTGTGCTGCATGGTGGGGAGCAGGGCTGAGGTGTCCACACAAGTGTCCTGTCCCCTGTTGACACTGTAAATGAGTTTAGGCTGGAGTGATGAATGTGGGGTGGAAGAGGCTGTTTTTCTAGTTAAACATTTTAAACTGTCAGAGAAGGTGAAAAATGGGTTGTACTCTTTCCTGTGGCCCTTTCCTCCAAAGAGTCTGTCAGGCAAGAAAGGGAGGGAAAATGTGCCTGGTGTGGATCAAGCCCTTTGCTTTTCCATGTTCGTTTGTTTTTATTGTAAGATAAACCTTTCATGTTTTATTGTTATGAAGTTAAAGCCTGGCCTAGAGGTGCTGATCTTTAGGGGGAACAGCTGGAGCGTCCCCTGGTCAGGTGGGAGGCTCTTTGAAGCGACATGTTGCCTCTTCAAGGGGAAATGGAGCATGTGAGAACTTAAACCTGTAAAACTCATCATCAGCTCTGCCATTGTTTATCTCTGGTGTAACTTTATATAGAATTAAAGTGAAATGCTTTACTTTGCTCCCGAGGCAAGATGGTTTTGCTCCCCCTTGGTCTTGGAGACACAGGAAATGACCACATAACCACAAATACTTTCTAGTGGAATGAAGATGAGTGACAAACTTCCCACAGAAAGAGGTTCTTAACCAGACAGGCTAAGGAATTAAATGTAGCTGAAGGCTCTGGTTTTAAGTTAAAACCAACTTCTAACTGTTCAACCCAAGTAGAAAAGAGCAAATTCTGTACATGCAGTGGCTGGTGTGAGGGGCAGAGCTGCTGTTCCCAGTGGACAGGGCATTGTGATCACAATGGCTTTGAGCACAGGCTGTGCCTTAGTCAGGAGAGGAGTGACCAAAGCTGCCTGTGAGATTAGGAAAGCTAAGGTGCTTTACTGGCTTTGTTTCTCAAGTTGCCTTCTTGCACAGAAGGCCAGAACCCATTAGCTGTCAGATCTCCTCCTTCACTTCTCTGTAGCATTTTCATTACTTAAAGCAAGGTCTTAGCTGACTTCCCATCAATTTTTGGTACTCGTTGTCACTGTAGACTCCTTACAGCTGGAGTAAAGTGCAGTGATAGCCTCTAAAATTGCACAAAAATGCATTTGCATGAAGAAGAACAATCCCTTTAAACAAGCTGCTTCAGAAAAAGCTTTCTTAAGACAGTTTTTCCTAAGTCAGTCATGCTGCACCACATCTGTTTAACAGTGGTGTTGGTGTGGGGGAAGGCCTAGTTTGTGTTTTAGACTTAGTCTGAATTGCAGTTGACATAAATAATAAATTCTTCACCTTTTAAGTGTATCCTGTAGCTTCCCCCATGGCCAACAGGAAGCAGCATTGATGGCATGTGAGTGCAGCCCTTACAGAGGGTCTGTAATGTGAGAGAACATCTGAAGGAGGTGAAGAGAGTACGAGATAATGATAATTTCTGTAAGTAAATGGAAAGAAACTGTATTAATTATAGCTGCTTCCTTAGTGCCGGGTTGAGTTAAGACAAGACAGGAAGCAGTTCACCACCAGGCTGGTGAGAAGAATGTGGGTTTGACTGGTAAAATGGAAAATGTGGTGACATGAGAAACTGCCCAGGCTATGCATGGAGATGATGCAGGATTTGTCATCCTGTAAATCATTTCTCATTGATTAGCTAAGCTGTTTGGATTGGCAGAGGGGGTCTTCCCAGGGACAGGAAGCATAGGACAAGGACTGCTCCCTCGTGGCAGGGCTCCTGAGCTGGGCACTTCAAACAGTCCTGGTGCTGTCTGAGCAGAGAGAATCCCCACCAAGTCCTCATCAGCTCTGAACAGCCCAAAGCAAACCAGCTCAGTATGGGCTGTAGGAACGGGCTGGCAGAGGATCCAGGCCAGGCCGCCAAGCGGGATGGATCCTGGCAGACAGTAATTGCCCTTGATGGCATGAGCACTGGGAGAGCCAGCAGCAGCTGGACCACAGCACAGGCAGGGCAGGGAGGCTCTGCTGGGAGCGGGCTGGGGGCTAGAGGGTGGGCTGTGCCTCTGAGGGAGGCCTGATGTCTCTTCCAGGCTGCGGGTGAACATTGCTCAGTGCATGGCTCTGAACGAGCTGCTCCAAGGAGTGTCTCTTACTGTCTGAAAGGCACACAGCCCTGAGGCTCTGAGCAGACACCTAAGGATCCCAGATTTTCCCTTAGCTGTGCAAATGATTAGGGTGAAAACCTGACCTTCAGTGCAGCACTCGGGCTCTGAAATGTCTGGGGGAGTTATGTCAGGATTGCTTGGCGGGCGGTCAAAGCTCTTCCTGCATGTTTTGTAAACCTACTCCAAAGTTGTAATGACCTGGTAAAGTAGTTACCTCTGGCACAACTGAAAATCTGCAGTAAAATGCAAAGGGTTTTCAAACCAACTGCCTTTTCCAGCTCTCAGTAAATACAGAGAGTAGAGTTGTAACAGAGAGTGAATGTGGGGCGCTTTGCTCAGATCATGTTTGCTTACCTCTGTCCTAATATTCAGGTAATATTCCTAATATTACCTATGTCCTAATATCATCACCAAAAAATGTGGGATGCTCAGTTAAGTACAGGGTGGTGCATCCTAATGTACTGAGGATGTCAAGTATTCTTTGAGTAATCTGTTCTTCAATAGAAACTATCAATATATTTTTTACAAGGAAAAAATATGAAGAGCACAAGGAAACTTAAAAAAAAAGAAACAGCATCCTGTATGCCACGAGAGGACAGGATTCCTTGGCATTGTTCTGTACTCATCCCACTTACTAATGCGTTCAACAGCATCATATGCTTTTAGGAATATGAAAAAAGGATGTATTTTAATTAACAAACTCATAATATTTAATTTCTTGTATTGAAAGGAGGGAATTGAAACCTATAACAGGATGTGTTTGCTGCAAAATAAACCTGAAGCTGTTGGTTTGTTTTTTTATGAGGATGTGCATGACTGATTTATTTTCTTTTTTCAAACTTTTGTACTTCCGTGCCTTATCTAAAATTCTTCTCTTCAGTGGACATGATTAAAGGTAGAATTTGCCCAGTCAGCTGCAAGTTTTCACTGTGATATTTGTTGGATCTTGAGAGGAGTTTTGCAGACTTGCCTGATGTCTTATACAAAATCATAAGCTCACCTTCCAAGGAAAGCAAAAAATTATTTTTAAATATGCTGAGGTTTTTTAGTGGCGCTAAATAATTTTGTTTCAACTGCTGCAGTTATTTCTGTGTATAATATAAGGATGTGAAAAGTCATTCATTCCTAATGTGTTTAAATATGCTCCATAATGAATGTTGTGGATGTGAAAGATAAGCAGCCTGGAGCTTTCTTTGTAAGGTATAGGGTAACACAAAGCTTCAAAGTTCTGCTGCCCTCGGGACACACATTGAAGCACTTAAAGTAGTGAGATAAACGAAATACAATGAGATATTCATCTGCAGAATCTGAAGCTCAAGGACACAATAAGTTTTCATTTAAAGTGTTTCTCATTTACTGACAATGAGCCAAATAAATTTTAATTCCACATTGTAGATGGTGACAGAAATTCAGGAACTTTCCCTAGGATGAGAGTCTGGTTTTTTTCCCCAGATATTTCTGATAATGTACTTATTACATATGTTGAGATTCTAATGTGAATTAGCTGCTTACAGTTACTTAAGAAAACAAGAATTGTTTTTTTCAGATTTGTTATGTAATAACTCTCTGGTTTTGGTGTCTGAAATAACATGTAGCTGGGTAGTCATAGTCTGATGTTCACAGTCTGATATTCCTCAGTTGGAATAAAGACTTACTGTAAAGAACTAGATAATTTTCCATTACTTTGCTTTATCTTTGTTCTCACCTGCTGCATTTCTTCTTACAGGTGCTGGATTTGGATTAGGAATTGTTTTCTCAGTCATCTTCTTCAAAAGTAAGTACACTGCATTAATCTTGTCTGCCTGGCTTCCCACTGTCCATCTGTTGTAGGTGCAGCTAGAAGCCTTTGAGGCACATAGAAGTTAATCAGCTTGTTAGACCAATTCTTCCATTGTTTGGCCTGTCTTTTCCATTGAAATGGAGTTCCCAAAACTTCTTGCTGTTGTGTAACAAGGTTGTTATCCATGGCACCTCCCTGAGCTCCTCCTGTGCTCAGCTCACATCCTGGAATGGCAGGAGAGCCTGAGCCAAATCACTGGAGCCGTGTGTCTCGACATCAGTCTACACCTTCTAGTTCTTCAGCTGTGCTTTAAAACAGAATAACTTTCAGTAATACCTTGAATTCAGACATTACTCTCTTTTAAATTCTAAACACTTGTTACTGTTACTCTTATTCAGTGGTGGGCTGGTTTGGAGGATTTTAAAACTTGAAAATGTCTAGAATGAATCTTCTAGTAATTTGTTCTTTCTTGGTGCTTATAGAACAACATATAACAAACAGCTTTCCTTGACTTCACCTTTTCCTCTGTACTTGCCTCTTCCACAGGAAAGACATGGCCTATTGCATTTGGGTCAGGGATGGGGTTAGGAATGGCTTATTCCAATTGTCAACACGACTTCCAGTCTCCATATCTTCTCCATGGTAAATTTGTAAAAGTAAGTATCAACACATCTGGTTTGACACAGGCCCAACGCCAGGTACCCAGGAAAGCCTGGATTACCTTCCCCTGTCACAGCTGGGCAGAGGAGAGGGGAAAAAATTAACAAAAGGTTCATGAGTTGAGATAAGGACCGTGAGAAAAACATTTCAAGGGCAAAACAAGTTCAACTTAAAGTTGCACAGTGAATTTATTACTAACAAAATCAGAGGAAGATAATGAGAAGTAAAATAAGGCCTTGAAACCCTTTTTTCCTCCCAGCCCCTCCCTCCTTCCCACTGACAGTGCAGGGGGACAGGAGGGTGGGGATCTTGGTCAGTTCATCACCCGAGGTTTTCTTCCCTTGCTCTGCGAGAGGAGTCCTTCCCCTGTGAGACCCTGGGGTCCCTCCCACGGGAGACAGTTCTCCACAAACTTCTCCAGTGTGGGTCCATTCTCATGAGCAGCAGTCCTCCCAAAATTGCTGCAACATGAGTCCCTCCCATGGGTAAACAGTCCTGAAACTGCTGCAGCGTGGGTCACTCTTCCATGGGGTGCAGTCCTCCAAGGACAGGCTGCTCCAGCCTGGGAGCAGGGACCCTCTCCCCACAGAGGTCTTCCACTGGAACACAGCCTCCTCCAGGCATCCACCCACTGCAGTGTGAGCACCTCTGCCGTGGGCTGGGGGTGGATCTCTGCATCCCCAGGGATCCTCAGGGGCTGTGGGTGGATCTCTGCATCCCCAGGGATCCCCAGGGGCTGGGGGTGGATCTCTGCATCCCCTGTGGATCCCCAGGGGCTGTGGGTGGATCTCTGCATCCCCAGGGATCCCCAGGGGCTGTGGGTGGATCTCTGCATCCCCAGGGATCCCCAGGGGCTGGGGGTGGATCTCTGCATCCCCCAGGGATCCCCATGGGCTGCAGGGACACAGTTGCTCCAGCCTGGCCTCACCAGGGCTGCAGAGGAATCTCAGCTCCAGCCCCTGGAGCAGCTCCTCCCCCTCCTTCTCCACTGACCTTGGTGAAGAAAAGCTGTGCACCTTTGTTCTGATGTTCTTCTTAAATCTGTTATCACAGAGGCATTCCCATCATCTCTAATTGGCTCAGCCTTGGCCAGCAGCATGTCCCTCTTCGGAGCCAGCAGGGATTGACTGCTGGACATGAAAAGCTTCCAGCAGCTTCTCACAGAAGGCACCTCTGTGGCCCCCCCGCTACCAAAAAACAGGCTGTGCAAAATCAACACACAATGCTAGCTACCATTGGTTGGTAACTGCTTTATTATAAATCAGATTATGCATTTACATGGATATTCCTCTGCCTTTCCCAGAGGTGTGCTAGTAGGAAGAAACTTGTGTTGCCAAAGCTGGAATGTTCCCCTGTTCTTTAATATCTGGTGTGTTTAACAGTAAATTTACTAGACTGAATACATGGAATTAGTTTAACAGATCCTGCAGGTAGCTTTTCCCACAACCTGAAAACACAATAAAAATACATGTCAGAAAAGCAGAAAAACTAAACTAATATTTAAGGTTCTTCAGACTTTCAAAGACACGAGCTGGGAAGAAACTGAGAGTCACGTCAGGCACGTCAGGGAGATCTGCCTGTGGAAGTAGATCTTTGATCTTCTGTTGGGTTTTGGGTTTTTTTTTTTCAATATGAAAACACTGATCACTTGTAAGTTTTGTGGCTTGTTTGTCTGCATAATAATGTAGTAAGTATGGGGAAAAATGTACCTTGTAAGCAGTTTTGAAGAGGATAATTTCAGTGAGTTCAGTATTAACACTGACGTAAAATACTTTAAAATATTTTACCATACTAAAGTAAAATTTTTAAGAATAGATTTATTAGCATGAACCATTTGTGCACAAATGGCTGGCTGCAGTGCACCAGTCCACAAACGGACTCCATTAGTGTTTTCTTAATTTCTTCATGTGTCAGAGCTGGGCCTGTTCTCATGGTAATTTATCACTGTGGCACCTGGAAACAAAAGGAATGTGTGTGTGTGTGTTTTGGATCCAGAGAGCCATGGCCTGGTTAAATGGTTTCAGTGCCACTGGTGGCGAGGCATCACCAGGACATATTTACAGTTACTTTAGCACTTCAGAAAGTACTGAGGTAAAATATTCTGCCAGGAGCTTCTCATGCAGGACACAGAGTGCAGAAATCCCTCCTGTATGGCTCCTCTGCCTGCTGCAGGAGGCCTGCAGGCATTTCCAGGCTTCTCCTGGTGCTTGTAGAGCTGCAAGTTGAGCCCAGTTCTCCTTGATTGACTGACATGAGCTTTTGCCAGCCTTCTGCAGCCCTACCAGATATAGCTGCTTACAAATATTCTCTCCAGCTGCCCGTTAAAGGCAAATAGTAACAAGATTCACCAACAAATAAAATCTTTGGAGAGCAGTTTAGAGAAACTGACTTCAATGCAGCTGATCAGCATTGCCAGCTACTGCCCAGAATCAAAATTCTGTGGCTCTTCTGGCTGGATGTGTTAACATTAAAATGTGTTAGCACTCCACACCATCCTGAGGGTGTTCCTTCAGTTTATGTCTCCAAAAAAAAGCTGGAGTGACATATCTGTGGCTTCATGTGAGTGAGAAATGCACTGCTCACGTGTTCTGAGAGAGCATTTTTCATTCAAGGATGCTTGCTGCTAGGGATGTTGGGCAGCAGAAAACAGAGTCCAGTCACCCTAGGAAGGGATTTTCTTTGGATTGAGGACTAATCTGGAGCAGGGTGGTCCTTGGGAGCATGAGGTAACTGGAAGGACACTTAGGTGCCTGCATGGCACAAGACAAATACTTTGCAGTGCACTGTCTTCTCTGACTTTCTCTGGCACAAAGAGGCTGAGAGAGGGAAAACACAGAAGAAGCTATCTAATGGTTAATGTCATTAATTCCCTCCCAAATGTCATGTCCTGGGTAATGGCTCCAGGGTTGTTATTACAAGAAAATTATTTCATTTCTCTTGGTTAGGAACATGGAAGATATTGTTGCATTATCACTCATCTGTTTGTTTTTTTTCCTAGAAAAGTTTGTTATAATGAAACTTTGTAGGATTTCATTTACAAAACTGAGTTCTGTTCAAATGCTAACTTGTCAAAATGATAGAATCTGCAAAAAAAGTTGGCTTTATTAGAGGGAAATGTAACACAGATTAACTTGGTCAAAATTATTTCTAGTTTTCTGAACCTGTCAAGTTCACAGGATCACAGGAGAGCTCGAGTTGGAAAGGACTGCAGGGAGGTCATGGGGGTTAGCTGTGAGGTCAGACCAGGTTACTCAGCTCTTTACCCAGTTGGGATTGTTGATTCTTCAGGATCAAGTTCTTAATTCTGAGTTCTGAGTCAAAATGAGAGAGGACAGAGGACCTCCAAGATACTGAATAATGAGGAGATGTCATGGTGACTTTGCAGCTGTTGTGGCTGTAACTTGGATCATCACACTGCCCATCCTTTGGGTTAGAAATTCCATCATGAAACCCCAACACCAGTGCAGGAGCCACTCATCTAGACCAAAAGAATACTTACAGTGCAGAAGGGTTCTAATTTGTGGTCAGAATATTCTGAGGCTTTTTAAGTAATTTGACCAAGTGGTTTTCACTGTGACTTCAGCAGAATTTAAAATCAACATGTTACAATTATTTCAACGCTTAAAATGCTATGGCTGTGACTTACACAACCTAAATTGCCTTGCAAAATGGAAAATATCCTAGTTTTCAGGTTATTTAGCCTGTATTATCACCCAAACTTCCCAGTCCTGTACTTTGATAGGAATGTGGATTTGTATTCATGTGCAAGAACACAAGAAAGCAACTGTAGCCTTTCCTCTTGGTCTTTGTGGCTTTGATTTCAGCCTGATTTCTCTTCAGCCTGTGAATAGTTAACTTGACCAGTAATGTGGGGGTTTTTGAAGTACCCAGTTTATCAGAATGGAGGGTTATGCCTGAAAACATGGCATACTTCTGGCATGAAAATAGCTGCTTAATTCCTCCATATACAGTCTCTTGCTTTAGCAAAGGATGAAAATGCTCCCTTACCCTCTGGAAATGTTACAGAGCTCCATGACTTGCTTTACATCCTGCAGCACCTTCCATGTAAGGAACCCAAATGGCTTTTTAATAATATAAGCCTTCTTGCTTTACAGGAACAGTGACTAATGGCTGAGACTATCCCAGTGGGAAGGAAGGAGAAATCAATGATTATTCCTCAGGAATACTGAAGTGCCCCTGGAATAAGCCAACATTCTTCAGTAACGATCACCAGTAACTCTTTATACTCCAACAAACTGTTTCTGTCTATGAAACAAAGTTCTGTTGCTTGTTTTGTATCGCGTCTGAAAAGTGCGAGGAAGAGCTCTTCTGGGAAATAAATAAAAGAAAAATGGCCTTCTCTGGTGTGTTGACTTTGTATGTGAGTGAGAGAGAGGGAGAATGGAAGGAGAGAACTTCATTTGGAGTAGCCAGCAGCTGGGACCACCTGGGCCACTGGGAGAGCTCCTCAGCAAAGCCAGCCATCGTCTGTTCCTCCCCACTCCTGAGAGCAACCCCCATCCACCATCCAGTTCAAAGAAGCATTCCCACCTCATAAATCACCCACTAGACCCCTGCTGCTTGTGTCGGTGTTTGGAGAGGAATATAAATACTCCTATGTCCTGTTTGTACAGTTGCCCTTTAAAATTGGAATTTTGTCCTCTCAGAAGAGGCAGAATCCAAACGGGTAAATCCAAACTGTGTGATGGATGCAGCAAGGCCCTGCTGTCTCTTGTAGCTTTGGGTCATGGAGTGACCCTGTTTGAAACTTCCCAGGATGGAGGGTGAGTTAAACACATCCTCGTGCCATCTGGCTCTCAGCTTACCCTTTCGGCTGATTGTTTTTGCACCCCTCTTCTGTGGGAGAAACGGAGAGGTTTCAGTGTCTGGCAGTGGGTCACAACTACTTAAAGCTCTTCATTGCCTTGGCAAGACACTGCTCCAGGCACTCCCTTCTTTACATCCACCCAGTCCTTGAGCTGCCTTGTTGGCACGTTGTCTGCTGCTCTTCCCCTGGCTCAGAAGCTTGTCTGCGCTGCTTCTTTACTCAGCACCGTGTTCTAGCTATGGAGATGACTCTCGAGGATCTCTTTTCTTTGTCCCACACTTGTGTGTTGTCCATGTAGCACAAGGAGTGAGTGCATGTCTCAAGAGGGAAGGGAATGGCGTAGGTTGATGCAGAACTTGCCTTTACTGAAAGCCTGTTGTGCTGCACGGTGAGTGCTGGTAGATGGAAAGTGACAGAACAGCTCCTCCTATTTTACACAGCAAATAGGAGAAAGGAAAACAAGTTGTGTGATGGTTGTTTTTTAAACCATGCCAGGAAAGGAAGGGGATGGACTGAGGGGTAAGCTGGAGTTCAGAGGGCTTGAGAAACTCCTTATCTTCCAGGCCTGAGGTGTGCGTGCTGCTGCAGCCCTGCATCCACACCTGTCCTGGGCACTGCTCTGTGGATCCTGCACTCTGGAGGAACGTGTTGAGCTGTGCCCAGAATCAACAGACGCTGAGGAGCTCGCCTGGAGCAAAGGACTTGTGAAATAAAATAGCTCCAGTGCCAGAGCAGCATTAAGATTGTCAGAGCATGATACCATCCAGGACCATTGCTCCAGCATGTCCTTGTTTTTCCACCTCCTCCCTTGCCGGACTGCATTCATCAGTCAGGTCAAAACAGCTTATTGAAAACAGGATATCTTTCTTCCCAATTTTGAATCATTTTATCCAGCCCCAATTTTTAATTTGAACTATGTACTTTGGAGCCATAGCTCCTCTGTGGTTTGGAAAGGAGTTTTATTGAGTTCTCTGTGTGTGTGCTGCAGTCTGGGAAGCCAGTGGGATCTGCTGGAGAGAGGAGCACCAGCCTGGGTAAGACCCAGGAGAACCAAAGGTGGTGGCAGCACCGCACACAGCGACTGTCAGCTTGGGGAGAAAGCTTCAGCTCCTGCTCTGTTGTTCAGGCTGATGATGAGTTCCATTTTTATTTGGTGTCCCTGGTAACGAGTCATCCTGTCCTTACATGCTCTGCTGCAGCTCAAATGGGACTTCCTAGAGTTAATTCTTACCATGGGCTGCGTGGCCTGTGATCAGGTGGTTCTTCTGGCCCTGGGACTCCGAGATATCCGTTGTAGGTATCAATTCCCAGTGTGTCCTTTACTGCTAGAGTGACAACAATCAGAACAAAAGTGTTCAAGTCAACATGGGTGAGCGTGGAAAAAATGCACAATTCTAAAAGTGGAATTTAAATTTGTCATTGCTCTTTAAATAGGGTAAAACCTTTTGGTTTTCTTCACAGCTGCCTTGCTTCTTGTTGCCTGTGTTAATGTATATGTATATATGTATATGCACAAATAACTACCACGTGAAGAGTCTGTATCTGTTTTGCTTTATTTAATTAAAGATGTATTATCCCAAACCTATTTTTGAACCTGTCCATGTAAGCTGTGCAAAATATGTTCTTGTGATGACAGGTCTCCTTTTTCCTTCTGTGGGAAGGAGCCTGTACCCTTCCCAGCTGAGGCTGGAGTAGGAATGGTTTCCTGCCGCTTAATTTCTAATTGCATAAATGGAAGGGGGAAAAGTGGAAATTTTAAGTACCTAAAGGCATGTTAAATTTAGTATAATACACTCATCTGGAAACTATCACATTTTTCCTTCTTTCTTAAGCCTGCTGAAATCATTGCTTCGTCTGTGGCGTGATTTGGATTGGGACCAAAAAGTGCAAACAAGATAGGGCTGAAAAAGGCAGGTGTCCCTACCCAAACTTAATGAGACCTTTTAGGAGAGAACTTGTATCCCAATTGTAATTGGAGTATACAGTGAGTAAGGAAACCATATCGCTACCCAGGAGAAGGGAAAAAAAAAAAAAAAGAAGCTGTTTGCTGACTAGAACTGGTTTTGAACATTTAACAACTCCCCAAGTGCTTGACTGACCACAAATCTGCCTCTTTAACAGCTTGATTAGATGTCTGCTGAGGCTTTGAGATGAATAAACAAGTCACGGAAAAGCAGAGACAGCGGGGAAAAAAATATCAAGCTGCTTTTCTATTGTTTATCCGAGTTGTTCGTGTTTGATCAAGATACCGTCATTGCTTTGTGTTCCAATCCTGCCTGGAGCCGTGGCCAAGAGCAGGACCTGGCTGTATGTGGTGCTGTACACACAAATAAAAACCAGCCTCTGCCCTGGAGAGTTTACAAACTAAACAGATGGGCTGCAGGGAGCTAGGAGGGTTTGTAATTCCCATTTCAGGGATGGGAGAAGCTGTAGGCAAGGTCAGGGATAAGTCGTGCAGGGAATGTGGTGTGCAGCCAGGACTCTGACTGGAGTCCAGCCCATCCTTCCCAACTGGTTTTTCACGTGGTGGTGGAGTCTCAGGGGAAGGCTGCCCTTCACAGACTGGGAGACTCCAAAAGTGTTTGTGCCACCCTTTGCTATTTTCAAATTGCCCCCAGTTCTTACTGGCAAATCCCTGAGAAAGTTAGGAATGATGTTTTACTGTCCAGAAGCTGATATCTTATGGAATCACTAGTAGGTGTAAACCACTGTGATCCTCAATATTGACTTTGGTGATATTCTGAATCTGATAAGGAGAGAAAATACTGAAATATATTCCCAGTCCTTTGTGCCTCATGGACAAGGACACTGCTGTGTTATCAGAACATAAATACAATACCAGGAGAAAGTTAATGCCTTAGTAAATCTACCTTGAATATGAATTTAGGCAACAGATAGAGAAAGGGAGGATTACGGAGACAGCAGCATTCCAGTACCATTGAATCATGGAATGGTTTGGGCTGGAAGAGACCTTAAAGCCCATCCAGTGCCACCCCCTGCCATAGGCAGGGACAACTTCCCCTGTCCCAGGTTTTTCCAAGCCTGGTCCAGCCTGGCCCTGGACACTTCCAGGGATCCAGAGGCAGCCACAGCTGCTCTGGGCAGCCTGTGCCAGGCCCTCACCACGGGCTCACGGGAAGGATTTTGCCCAGTATCCAATTTAAACCTACTCTCTTCCAGTCTGAAGCCATTCCCCTTGTCCTGTCACTCCAGGCCCATGTCCAAAGTCCCTCTCCAGCAGTGGAAACAGCAGTGATGGTGTAACTCAACTCTTCCAGAGAGTTCATAGGGATGATTCTCCAAAGGAGGGGGAATTGGTTTCCCAGCTGTTTTTATTGGGTTCCCTCTGAGTTTGGGAGCAATGCAAAAGAAATTACAAAGGTGCAGGTTTGCAAATGCACATAGTGGGTGCACAAGTGGACTGAAGGTGACAGGTGATGTGCCACGAGGTACAAGTGATGCTGCAGCTGAAAGGGGGAGGCTTGTGGAGCTGGGGAACCCCTGATCCATGAGTGACCTGCTGGGAAAAGCCCATTTTTCAGCAGGTTCTGACCCAGCAAGGCACTGCTGACCCTTCTTTTACTCCAAACCAGCAGGGTTTGGTACCTAGCCCCACACACCCCCCAGTAAGAAATAAACTTTCTCCTCATCTCCCCCCCACCCCACTCCTCCCTTTGGAAGTCAGACTGGCGCAAATTTTGGCATGCCAGCTCTGTAGGCAGCTGGATGCAATGTGCACTGTGTCTGTACTGCTCCGAGAGTCCAGCCTATAGCCCACCCACAGTGCAATGCTTAACTGAGATTGAAACTAAATGGGAACATAGTTTATGGAAATTCAGCTGTGGATGGCCGTGCTCTCGTGCCTTCTGGCTGTCAGCACTTTGCTGTACTGCACTGCAGGCTGCTGGAGCTGCATTTTCCTCGTGGTGCTGGATACCCACCTCCTGGAGCTTATAAAGATGCTTCGAAAGTTGCTGGTGACTAATAAATCACTCTTCATCTCTAGGCTTTATTGGTGGTGCTTGTAAAGGCTCCAGCTCTGCGTTAGGAGTGGATGCCCCTTCCTGGAAAAGGTCACGCCCTGATCAGTTCAAATTCAGTTCATAAATCATGCAAAGGAGTGTGTTTCTTTTTAGAGGTTTTAGAGGATATTCTTCCTCCCCCTCAGTGCTGCACTTGAAGTTGTTAGCAGTTATAAACAGCTATACCCAAACCCATTACTGCTCCCCTGAGCTGTGCATTCCCTGTGGATTTGGACTGAAGGACCTGGAGCTGCTGGAGAGAGGCCAGAGGAGGCACCAGGGGTATCAGAGGGAAGGAGCAGCCCCACTGTGGGGAAAGACTGGGAGAACTGGGATTGTTCAGCCTGGAGAAGAGAAGGCTCCGGGGTGACCTAATTGTGACCTCCCAGTGCCTGAAGGAGCCAACAGGAAAGATGGAGAGACTGTGGGCAAGGGCCTGAAGTGCCAGGCCAAGAGGGCAGGGATGGATGGGATCTTGGGAAGGAATTCTACCCTCTGAGGGTGGCGAGGAAATGGTGCAGGTTGTATTTGTAATTTTAACTAATTACCTGGAAGTAAATATAAAAGCCTGGCAGACAAATAACTGCTATTGGTTGGGATGCTGTGTAAGTGAAAAAGAAAGTGTGGCAATGTAGATTTTGGCCCAGACAAATGTGAAGTTCAGCATCCAGGAGCAACAAACACTGGTAATACCTGGAGATGGCACAGCCTGGGGGATTATGGAACCCTGGGAACCGAAGGGATTGCTGCAAACAGGGAGAGGCACTGTGAGAAGCAAGGGCTGGAGGCTGAGGCTTGACCCATGCAGATGAAGAGCGAGGCACTGAATCACATACTGGGATGAGCTGGGAGAGCCATGGGAGGATTTTCCAACTCCGACGTCTTAAATGGAAGTGACTGAGCTCCACCTGGGAGTGACGGGGTGAAATCAAATGACTGTAACACACATGGATTCAGATCTGATGATCCAGCTGTGTTTGTTGGCTGTAAATTCTCTGAAACTTGTAAGGCCACAAAGGTTGCCTGCAGAATTCCTGGTCTCTGTCCCGTGGCTTAATCCGGCCTGAACTAAAGGCAGAGTGTTTTTAGCTGGAGGACCCTGCTCGTTAGACACTCCCTGAAGATGTCCCTGGTGTGGACCTCAGAGGGAAGACAACCTATTTCTGTGCTGTTCCTTGCTGCTTTGTTCCTCAGCTCCTCCCTTTGGGACTGTTTTCCTTGGGTTTGTTTGAGGGAATGGCTGATGGTGTGTGCTTCCCTTGCTCCCTTTTCCAGGCACGGGGCCCATTTTTTGTTTCATTCTCTCTGAAGATGCCATGGTTCCCTAGATAATCTGTTGAGAGATGGGGTGTTTCATATGTCAATAAATACATCTTTGGATGGTGGATGGAAGCCTGGGGCTGGAGCTGCAGGAGAGTTATTGGGATGGGAGTGGAGGTGCACTGGGATGGCTGCAGGGAAAGCCCACATGGTCCTGCTGTTTGCACCACAGGCTGGGCAGGCAACGTGACTGCACTGGGTTCTTTTAAGGCCTGAGAAATAATTCCTTTAAATCTTCGGGAGCATCCTAGCAGGCCACATGCTTGTGGGAGGCTCCAGTTTACTATCTGCAAAGTCATGGATTTTATATCCATATTAGGTATAAATAGAGGTAGGCTGGCAGATAGAGGCAAGGTCACTGTGACTCCTCCGGATGAGCCCACGATTATTTCACTGGGGCTCCACTTTTAACTCTTGTTGTGCACTGCAGCAGCCACTGCTGCCAAAATTAAAACCGGAATGATGCAAAGTTGGTCTAAAAACAGATGTCTCAGCCTGTTCAGGGAAGCTGTGATAAGCTGAGAACTCATGGCCACTTTCATTTTATTCCTCATCAGCTGCAGCAATAGTCTCAAAAATCCCAATCCTGCTCCTGGGCAGGAGGAGAGGGAGGCAATAAGCAGATTTCTCAGGGTCCCACATTTCTGATGTTATGAGCCAGACCCTTTAAATGATGAAAATCACATTATCAGTTTAAGAATAGTATTTGCAATTGTATTTTGGAAGGTGGGGGGACTGTGAGCTGAGGGCTTTAATCTGCTAACAAATGCATATATATTCTTTTCTCTTTCTTTTAGTCAGCCTAATTCTGAACAATGTTGACACTTGCTGTAGCAGGATTTTGAAAAACTGGCACTTTAAGACCTATGATTTTGGGTGCTTTTCTTCAAGGCCAGAGAATTTGTGCACGAGGCTCTTCCCATGCAAGAGCAGTGCAATATTGCTCCGTGAGTCACCCCGTTTCAGGCGGGCGCTGGTTTCCTTTCAGTAATGTGCAAAATGTTCCCTGCACACATGTGGATGTTCTAAGTTCGTCCTGCTGGTTGACAGTTTGAAGGAGCTCTGGTGCCAGAGCTGTCTCTGAACACACACAAGCACCTATTGTGACGAGGCCTGAGCTCGGCTGGGGCCTTCAGGCAGTGCTGCAAGAAAAATAATTAATATAATAAGAGGTTCTGAGTGATTGCAGCAGGGGGAAGTTGTGCAGCAGAGAATAAGATGGTTATCAGAGGGGATTTAACTGGTTGTAATGGAGGTGGAGGAAACTTGTTATTTTTGAAGTAGAAAGGAAAAAAAGCTGTTTGAACTCGTAGGGATGAGGGCACCTGCAAATGAAGGCCAAGAGCTTATTCCAGCCCTGTCTGCTCAGAACTGCCCCTGCAGACATGAACTGAGTGCGAGGAGGATTGAGCACGACCTGAGCTGCTGGGGAAGCGAGGGAGGGAGGCAGGGATGGAGGGGCCTGGGAGCGGGGAGTGATCGGGCAAGGTGGAAAACGAAGCGATTAAACACACTTGGACTTGCTCAGGGATGGGAGGAGAACGTCTTTACTGCTGCCCCAGGGCCCCAAAACGCATTGGCACGGCACTAGAGAGAAACCACTAATGCCAGTGACCAAGGGGAGGGAGCGGCACTATCTGGGCAGCCCCCGGGGCTGGCGGGATCAGGGAACCCCGGCCGGAGGCGCAGCCTGCCGAGCCCGCGTGCCCGGCCGGGAGGAGCGGAGCGCCGCTGCCCAGCCGCATTCCAGGTCACTGGCTGAGCCCAGATCTTTGCTAATGGGCCCTGTGAGAAACCCTTTTCCTTCGCTCCCGAGCAGTCCCTGCCAGCCAGCTCTGTCCCCAGGTTTGCCTTGCTAAGCCAGCCAGGTTCCCTGCGGGCCCGCTGCCTCTGCCTGCGCGGGGATCCAGCACGCAGCTCCGGCTCCTGGACCTGATGGAGGTGCTGCTCCACATTCCTGCCGTGGCTGAGCCTTCCCTCCAGCCTCTCCTTGCCTCCCTGCACCGGGTGAAGCTCAGTGAGTGCTCCGGGGGTCTGAAGGAGCAGTGGGGGCTGTTTACCCACGGGCTTTGTGGGAATCTCGGGAAGCAAGGACCGTGCTTGCGGGGTCAGATTCACCCTGCCCCAGGTGCTGGGGCTGCACAGAGGGAGGGTTTGTGCTAGCAGCAGCGAGAGGATGTGGTCCTTATCCTCTGCCACCACTGTCCCTCCCTCCTCCCACCTGAGGTGGAGATGGGAAATCATCCCTCAGCTTTTTCAGTTGTTAAATCTTTGTGTCTCTCTTCCGGCACAAGCTGCTCCATTCAGCCAGGGTATGCCCTTACACACAGCAGTTTGGGGTCTTGGTATCTTGGAGATGTGTTCCTGTTTATTTAGGAACCAAAAAGTTGGAGTTTAACCCCAGCAGGTGATGGTCTGCTGAGAGAATCATGGAATGGAATCCCAGAATGGCTTGGGTTGGCACAGACCTTGAAGATCATCCTGCTCCAGCCCCTGCCAAGGGCACGGGTGCCACTCACAGTGAATCAGCTGCTCCAAGCCCCGTCCAGCCTGGCCTTGACCAACTTTGATCCAGCCTCCCTCAGAGGGGAGCTGATAAAGAGCTGTCGTTATTTTAGGGACCAGCAGTGCAATTCTGCACCCATTTGCAGATCAGGTGCAGAGGTGAAAGGAGCTGCTCTGACATGGGTGGTCTATGGCAGACCCAGACATGAGGCCCCCAAGTCCCTCATGGGTCATGCAAGGGGCTTTATCCCCTGAGAGCCCTTCCTTGGACCCTGTGTGCTTTATCTCAGGGGTAGTGAACAAAACACCAGTGGGGAGGAGACGGAATTCAGGTCCAGCTGTGGGATATATGCAGGGCCATTCTCCCCACACTGCAGCCCTTCATGGACACACACACTCTCTCCCCCCTCATTTCCCACCCACCTTCGCCCCATGCGTTTTCTGGCATCTCACTGTAGGAGCTTTGGACTCTGCACTGACACAAATAAAAGAAATAGTTTTATTTTTAACTTACACATACACCCTTTTAATTCCCACACCCACAGTGCCAGGTCCTGTCCTGACAAGCGGGGAGCCCCTGGCGCTGTGGGCGTTTGTCAGCAGCCCAAAACAGCAACAGTGGGCGAGGAGGGACGTCCTGGGTTTCTGCTGTGTCCCAGTGCACAAAGCCTTGGTGATGCAGCAGCAGGGAAAGGGCTGAGGGGAAGGCATGGGTGTGGGTGTGTGTGTGTGTGTGTGGATGTTTTGGGCACATCCTGGGTGTACCTGGTGGAAAACCAGCATGGAATGGGTGGTTGTTGAGGGAGAGAGAGGAGTTGTGTCGCTGTGGGAAAACATCCCTGTGCTTTGGGATGGCTGTTTAGGGACAGGCAGCAAACTCCCCCCGAGCCTGAGGGGAGTGGGAGCTGGTAAACAGCGGGGTGATGTGTGGAGCAAGAGCCTAAAGCTGCTGCTGAAGGCAGAGCCCCGGGCTAGGGAAGAGGGGTTGGCTGCTGAGCTCGGCTCCTTCCCTCCTGCCCTCCCTCCCTGCAGAGCGGCTGCCTCTGCTCTGTGCCTCAGTCTGTCCAAACGACATCTGCAGGCATCAGGTCATCACTCCTGGTTCTGGCTGTGATATCACATTGCCAAGGAGAAGGGAAAAAGTCTTGGCCCAGGGCTTTGACAGCCTTTCAGCAGCTTCTTTCATCCCCCAGCCAAGCCGCTCTGTCCTACAGCACCTCTGCTTGTTCCTCCTGACACCAGAAAACCTGAACCCTGCTCCTCCTGCCTCCCCACCCCCAGATCCACTGATTGCTGTTTCCCTTTCATGCTGTTTACAGAACTGGAACAGGGATGAATAGTAGGAAGCAGTGAATGAACTGCATGCTGGCTCACAGCTCCTTGCAGAGCAAACACACCCCAGTGCTGAGGATCTCACAAATCCCATCCAAATACTGAACCATGGACCCCAAACACTCGGCTGAATTTCACCACAATGCTCATGGTCTGTTGCTGTGTAGCTGGTTGTATCTACATCTTACTTTTCCTTGTGAGAACTTGCTTCAAAGTCTCAGATGTCTCTTATTTCACTCATATTATTCAGAATAAAGCAGCCTCCTGGGCAGGAGCTTACTGCTGGTCACGCTGGCCCTGGGGAGCAGGTACAGCATTGGTCAAAGGCCTGGGTTCAGCAGTGGGTGAAAATGCTGGGAAGGCAGATTTTTGGCTCCTGTTGGTGTGTGTGGTCATGGCTAGAGGCAGTTCCTCTTGTTGGCCCTTTTGGAGTTGAGCAGTGCAGTACAGGGGCTGGGTAGGTGGCATTTAGCAGGATAAGAAAGTGATGTTGGAAGCAGCTTTTTGCCACCCTGCAGAATAACAAATCCTGTTATCCTGGAGCTGGAAGGAACCGGGCAGCAGGAAACCATTCCTTCACTGCAGCCTGCAGCCTCTCCAGCAAACACCCAGCCCCAAAGCCTCTCCCCACAGCTGCTGCCAGGGCACTGCCAGCACTTCTCCCAGCACAGCTGCTGCTCCTTGCCATCTCCCCTTCCTGCTTCTCTGATCTCTATGCAAATCCTCGCACCAACAGCAGCCAGCAAAACCCAGCCAAGCCTGGCAGGTATCTTTTGATTTGGGTAGTGTTTAATGTGGGGCCTCTTCAGATTAATTGTGCCTTAACAGAAACAGAGCCCTTCGGTCTCCAGCAATTATCCTACCTGAAAGATAGTTGTGAATGGGGCTTCGCTGAGGTGGGGTTTGGCTGTTTTTAATGGGAAAGGGAAAGAGGGAAAGAAAAAAGAAAAAGAGGAGAAAGAGGAAAGGAAAAGAAAGGAAAAGCAAAACAGAAAACCATGCTCTCTAGTGCTGAAGAACTTTCCCAAAGTCTTTTCTGCAGCCAGGACTCTGCCCCACGGACTCTCTATCACGAATTATGTTTAAATAAGAGTTGTTGGCGTTCAGTGAGCCCAGTCCAGATTGTTTATGCCACCGCAGAGCAAGTGCTGGGACATTCCCTTAGGCTCTCCTGGCCGAGAGAGCCCCCTCGTTTTGTGCCCCGGCGTTTCCAGCGGGCTCTCCCCGTTAGCTCGAGCACATGCCGGGGGTTCCAAGGCCCAGGTCGGTGGGTGAGCTCCGTGCCCGCGTTGTTGGGGTTCCGGCTCTCCTCCCCGCGGGGCTCTCCGTGGCCCGGCGGGGCGGGCGGGCGCTGCCGCTGCCGCCGCTCCCTCCTCCCGCCGGCCGTCCCTCCCTCCTTTCCCCTCCTCTCCCTTCCCAGCCCGATTGTGCAATCGCGAGCGGCGGGGCCGGCGGCACCGCCCGGAGCCCGGCACCGGGGGGAGGGAGGCGGCAGCTCCCGCCCGCCCCGCGCCTCCCTCCGTGGCCGCCCCGCCGCGCCGGGGATGCGGCAGCCGCCGGGCACCGCCGGGCCCCGGACCCCATGGGATGCGCCCGCCGTCTCCTGGCTGGTGAGTAGCCCTTGGCTTTGTGTGCCCCGCACCCCCGCCCCGAACCTGCTGCTTTTTCCCCGCACCAGATTTTCCGTCTCTTTCCCTCTCGCTTCTCTTCTCCCCCCCGCCGGTGATGGATGGCCGGGAGGATGAGGATGTTGCCACGGGCAGAAATCGGTTGCAGATGAGGCGGACTTGGGGGGATCTGCTCTGCAATCGTTAAACTATTTCCACCGCCGCTTTAGCTCGAGTAGAATAAAAGCCTGGAAGCCGGGGAGCCGCGCTGTGTCGGTCGCACATCTGTGGTACAGAGTCCTTCCCTCCTTCCCATCCCTGCCGGGGTTTGAAACAAAAGTGCCGAGGGAAGAACGGGAACGCTCAGTATCGATTAACCACACCACCAGCGGACGCAGGGCAGTTCAACGATCATAAAAGAAAGAAGTTTTCCCGATGGCAAGGCAGTAAACTTTTGTTCCTTGAAAAGTTCATCCCGGGGATTAATTTATATCCTTGTTTCATGGAAATACTTTAGGCACTTACTGTAAAGCTTATATCCAATATATCCCTACCTGTTTTTTGAACACCAGCAGAGCATTTCAATTTGTCTCAGTATTTGCAGCAGTTTTTATTCGTTCCATACAATAGCCTCTGCATTTTAAGATCAGTGGAGATTTCTCTTTTTCTCTGGTAGGTGTTTTCGGAACAGAACATGCTTTAGCTCTCTTTTGGGCTGCATTAAAGTTGATCTGGACAATCCCTTATTGCCTACTAACATTTCTCTTACGAGGACACTCCACAATCTAACTTTTACATATAGGATTAACCCCATCAAATTGAAAATTCAGCCTGTGTGAACTGTTGGTGGATTTAGGACATGGTAGCTTTTCCATGCGGGTTTTTTTTGGAAAAATCTGCACCCTGCTGAAACAAGTGGGAAGGATCCTAGTGATATGGAGAGACCCAGATTTTCCCTTGTGTTTTTAGCCAAAGAACTCAGTGCCTTCTTTGCAATGTCCAACCAGCTAAAATTCAGCTGCACACACTGGGCACTTCTGCCTTTTGAAGGCAGTCTCCCAACTCGTAAAAGGCTGCTTGCCTCAAATTTGCAAACCGCAGGATGGGAAATGGAATTTGCCTTCAGTATAAAAATCCCAAGTGTTTGCAAACAGCCCTGAGAAGAATCCGGGCTCTTGGCGTGACCTCCCAGCGCTGAATTCCAGCTCTGGGAGTTTGCGGTCTCACAAAAAGGGCAAACGAGCAAAGGCTTCCTGAGTGCCCGCTCGTCTTTCCGGAGCAAGGAAAACAGTGGAGCTGGATTTTGGGTGCTCTGGAGGTGCAGGATCGGGCCCCGAGCCAAAGTGCTTTTCAAGGAGCCTTGAAGAGCTGCCCGTGTTGGAGTGACTTTGCTTGTGGCGTGCGTTGGCATTGCCGAGGGCGGATTAAGCTGGTGCAGCCATGGGAAACCTGCCTAAGGAGCAGAGGAAACTCTGGGCAGTTATTCCTGCCCAAACTCTGTGCTGTTCCCATTAAAGCTTTAGCAGTTCTTCTGCCAGATCCCATATCCGACCACGGGGCAGGCAGAGCCAGGTTCTTTCTCCGTCCTTGGGCCTTGCTCCTGCTCTTTTTGTTTTGAAGTCTGCTGGAAAAACCACCCTCCTCTGTGGTCGCATGGGCTCGGAGATCCCCTGTGACAAAGCAAGGAGCACAGTAACAGGGGTCCAGCACGGCTGAGGGCAAAGAAACTTCACACCCGCTCAAATCAGACTCTTAAAAACCTGAACAGCTGATAAAATTGTCCTTCTGGGGGAGTTCTGGAGCGAGAGCGAGGGGTGGTCTGTCCTCTGTTAGCCCTGGCAGGGCTGTGCTTGCTGTTCTCCAGACCTTTGTTTCTTGTGCAGCGCTGTTCAGGGAGGGAGGGCCGTGGGGCCGTGGGGGCCAGGGCTTTCCTGGACATAAATTAGCACCGAGGGTGGGAAGGGAACAGCCCAGCACCCATGGCAGCAGTTGTGGAGCTGGGCTGGGCTGCTGCCCCGTTCCAGCCAGGATCGCAGCCCTGCGGAGCTGAGCCTTGGAAATGGCGTCACGATGGAGCCTTGCTCGGGCCACTCTTAGATGTGGTTTAAGCCTCCTTCTCTGACACAGAGCTCAGGCAACCTGTCCAGAGGGGGGAAGGGAGTGCTGTTGGGGTCACAGTGGGATTTTCTTGTGGGCCAAATCCTGCAGTTTTAGGAGAAACGTTCTAAGTGTCAAGTGTGAGGACAGCCTTGGTAGCGACTGAAAACACCAGCTGGGCCGTGAGCTTTTACATTACCTCCAAACCCCTCTGGCCTTGCATTTCATGTGTTTTTCTGCTTTGGCCAGTGCCATGGGTAAATAACACAGATGTTGGGTTTGTGCCATCAAAACTGAGGAGGCTCCTGTGGTGTAAAAGAGGACAAAGGCATATCAGGTCAGTGAATTTCTGCTGCTGTGACCAAGAGATGGCCTGAACGGGTATGAAGGGAGAGGGAGACAGCAGGGAGGCTCCTGAAAGATCCTGAAAGAGCTCCATCCACAAGCTCTTTTCTCCTTTGCTCTTTCCCCTTCTTGCTCCAGCAGCTGGGAACCTGATCCTGCAGGCGCAACCCCGCTGCGCTGGGTTTTTATGCAAGTTTGGTAATGAATGACCGAGCCAGGCGAAAGCCAGCGTGGTTGGCATCCGAGACAGCTCCCCTCGCTGCCTGCAGGAATTAAAAAAATCATCATCCTGGTGGCCACTCTGCACTGGAACTGGTTTTATCTGGTTCCAGTTAGGCTTGTTTTGAGTAAGACGAGCGGTGCCAGATTCTGATCTCATTTGCACCAGTGGAGTCATTTGGAGGAGCCGGTCCCAGTTTACCTCACTCTGAGCGAAAGCAGAACGGGCCCTGCTGGGAGAAGCTCTCCCCGGGGCAGTGCCCGGTGCCTGCCCGCAGATCCCGGCCGGGGAAAAGCCAGCGGCTCCCGGCTGCGGGGGTTTCCTGCCGCTCCGCGCTGCGCTCCCGCAAGGACGGGACGGGCTGTGCCTGCGGCCGCACGGGGACCCGAGTGACCGAGCCCGGGGCTCTGGGGAGGTGCCGGGGCCAGGGGTGCTGCTCGGGCTCCGATGGGGGGATGTGCTGGGGGAGGAGGAGATCCTGCCCACGCTGGGTGGGAAACTCGCAGGGGTCAGGGATAGCATTGGAGAGAGCAGCACAATCCCTGTTATCCATGGGACTTTCGAAGGAGCTGTTGGACACCTACCACCCTCCCGCCCGTCCGGATGCCCTCGGCCCCAGGCTGGCTCTGGGCACGGCTGTGTGGGAACACCAGCTCCAGGGAGAAGCAGCCGGGCCCCGCTCAGGTCCGGGCATGCGAACGAGCCTGGGGCTGAAACGCTGCTCCCAGCTGTGCTGGGAAGCGCCTGGTGCTCGGATCAGCGGCACCGGCTCCGACCCGGCTGGGAATGCTCCAGGCACGGCTCCAGACCGGCCCTGGCCCGTGCAGGGCTTGGGCAGAGCCTGGACCCTCTGCCCAGCGAGCTGGGGCTGCCCAGCCCGCTGCTCCCAGAGCCGCCGCCGCTGCAGGTTGGAGCCAGGCTCCTTTTCCAGCTCCCCACAAAGCTGATCTGGTCCCAGGCTCCTTTTCCAGCTCCCCACAAAGCTGATCTGGTCCCAGGCTCCTTTTCCAGCTCCCCACACAGCTGATCCTTGCTCCCATCCCACTCCTCCAGCTGCTCTTGGGGGCTGCAGAGCCCCACGTGCTCCAGGAAGAGGGGCAGTGGAGGTGTGGGGCCAGGATGTGTTCCTGAGCTTTAGGCTGATGCATTTTCCTGGCCGTGATTGTTTTTAATGCTAAAGAAATTGAGCAATTGAAATAAATGACCAGAAACTGTTTATATGACTCTTGCCTCTTCTACAGGCCATTAGTGGGTCCCTTTTCCAGCAGAGCTCCTTCAGAGCTCCATCCTAAGCCCAAGTCCAGAGGTAGCTTTCCAATGACTTCTGTAGGTAAAGCATCTTGGATTTTTTTTTTTTTTTCCAGCTGCAAAAAAAAAAAAAAATTAGTTTCCCAAGAATTCAGTGCATGGACAAGAAACCAGATTAAAACTCCCAATGTACCAGCATCTTTTCACATTCTGGCCAATGTGGGGAGGGCAGAAGGCTTTAAAAATGCTGCACTGCTTTTCTTTATTTCTGCAACTTGCCCAACCATGCTTGAGTGGAAATTAATATGTTACAGAAAGGGAAGCTCTAACATCTGCTTCTGAAAGGAGCAGACACAGCCAGGTCCACAGTGAGAAACGACACAGCTTTTGCTCTGCTATCAAAAAGTTCTTAGGACGGATTCTTGTGGTTGTTAAATATCAAATGTCTTCCTGTGGTAGTTCCCTGTTTATTTTTTTGTAATTTCTCCCCAGATTTTGCAGCTCAGCGAAGCAAGACTGGAGCTCTGAGCTCGGGAGAGATTTCTGTGCTCAGTTAAGCACTCCTGTCCTGCTGTCCTGAAGAATTACCTCCAGACATTCTCAGTGCAGAGTTCTCTTCCCTCTCCTCTGCCCATATCATACCTCAATCAGATTATTTTGGGCTGTTACAGTCACTACAGTAAGGGTCCCCAAAATTGTAAAGCTTTAGCTAAATGCAAATTTAAAAAAGGGGGAAGTATTTAATAAGAACAGGTATTAAACAACATCTGTTGTTTTGATAGATGTTTTTCAATACACAGTGACTTTTCTATTTTTTGCAGTTGAGATTTAAGCTTTCCCTCTTAATAATGCTGGCTTATAATTTGTTTTGTTCCCTGTAAGCAAATATTATTTGAGTTCAGTTTCCTAACAGCCAATCCCCAGTAGTGTTCAGAAGTTACAGACCTAATCCTGTGCCTGAGGAGAGCCGTGCCCTGGATCTTTCTGGGATGTTTCTTTCCAGCTGCCACCAAGCAGACATTTTACTCTGGCTTTGCATCCTTTTAGGTGCCTCAATAACAATTTTCCTTTTAGCGTTTCCTGCAGTGAGATCTCTCCTGGCCACCTGCACACTCAGCAGTGATCCCACACGAGTCCTTGCAGAGCTCCCTCCCCTGCCCTGCAGCGCCGTGTCCTGCTGTGACTCCCCCCCATGCTGTCCCCACCTGGCTCCCACCTGCCCCGTGCCTTCCCCCTGCACTTTCCACCGAGGAACGTGGGCTGAGGGCTGCTGGCAGCCAGCCCTCCCTCCTGCCCGGGCAGCCCCTTCTCCCCAGACACCTCCCTGTGCTTCCCACGCTCCCTGCACCCATCAGCTCACCTGGTGCTCCCCTGCCCCTGCTCTTGCAACCAGGGAAACTGAGGCACAGAGCATCTTTGGACCCTCCTCTGCTCCGTGTGGCAGCTCTTGTCAAACAGCACAAATAACGAGAGGCACACAGTGTGCTGTGGCTCCTGTCCCACACCAGCCTGGGGTCACTCTGGCATCTGGTCCCAGCAAGGGCAGAGCCTGCCTGGGTGGGGAGCTGGAAAGGAAGGACAGCCCTGTGTCCAGGGGGGCAGGACTGGGGAGGGGATCCCAGCTCTGACCCAGACCAGGAGCCAAAACCTTCCCCTTGTCCATCTCTGCTGAGAGCTCGCGTGTCACAGAAGGGCCTGGATCCCTGAGGCACAGCATGGAGCGAGCCCCGTTTCTGTGCTGTGTTCACAGCCTGGGAGCCTCGGCCCAGTGATGTTTGGAAAGCTTTGGGCGTTCTTGTCTCTCAGAGCCTGCGGTGCCTCGTGTGTGGCCGTGAGCACAACCTACCTGTGTTTGTGGTTCTCTGTATTTGGCAGAATTGCAAGATCCTGGATAAGAAAAATACCTATAAACACATTCAACAACTCGTGAAACATTCCCCATGTCCACCTGCAAGCTTGTCTTGTGTTATGGTGTAAACTTCCCACTGGAAAAAGAGGGTAAAACTGATTAGATCTGTTTTATTTTCCTCCAGAAGTGTTTGGTTTCCAAATGTCTGGGAACAGCTGTGGGCTGGATGGTGGGAACGTGGCCTCCGAGGTAATTCCAGTGATTGTCCTCCGGCCCATGGAACGATGGAGATTTTCCCAGCTGCTCCCAGGCGCTGGTATTGTCCTGCTGGGGGGACTCCTGAGAGTGCTGGGATTGCTGGGATGGGAGGAAGGAGCTCTTCTAGGTGACAAGAACATCTGAGGTGGTAGCAGAAGATCTCCACGCTGTCGGGGAACCCCTGCCCTGCTGGGCTGGTACCCTGGCCCAGCTGCCCCCCAGCTCCTCGGGCACGGGCTGGGAAAGGGCTCCGGAGCACGGGGCTGCAGCTGTGCCTGCGCTGAGAAGTTGTTTGTGCCGGGAGCTGGGATGTGCCAGGTTCAGGGCTGAGTCATTTATTTCCCAAATGCTGCCGGAGGGATGGCGAGGAAGCTGCCATGTGGCTCCCTGCAGAGGGAACGGGGGGGTGGGGGAGACCCTCACGGGCCGGTGGCTCTGTCGGAACTGAGCTGAACTTTCTGCTTGAAGAGCTTTGACTAGCGGGGAAAAAAATGTGCCTCGGTTCGGGGAAGAGAAAGAAGCCCCTGTGTGCGGGGAAGTGGCTGCTCCCGCCGGGTCAGCTGGGGAACACACTTGTTCCTTTCGGGCTGCAACGTGTAATTTAGCTTGTCACGGAGGAATGTGCTCAATACCTTTATTTAATCGGGAGTTTGCAAACCTGCTCGGGTGCCTCATCTTCCTTTTTCCCTTCCCTTCCCAGCCGGGGGGGAGAAGGAACACGGTGCTTTTGTCTCGGTGGCTGTGGCTGCTGTCAGATGAATGGTGTTGGTGGCAGCTCTGTTCGCATGACTGGTTTGAGCTATGGACACGCTGCTCCCAGCCCCGGCTCCCTCCCAAACTCAGCTGCATCAGATGTTTTCCTAGGCACTGGCATAAACCTCGTTACTTACTAGAAAAGTAGCCCTGCGGGTTCCAGGACATTCCTGGGAGAAGGAAAACACCATGTGCTGGGGATGTGGTGTGCTCGAGGCTGCAGGTCAGTGGGGGATAGCAGTGCTGGGAGCCAGGGTGCCCTGAGGAATGGGGGACTCTTGGAATTGCTCCAGCTCCAAAGGGCTGCCTGCTTCCCCTGCTGGGAATTCCCCAACCCCCCACTCTCCCACCACCCCTTGCACAGGGAATGGCGGCCGTGGGGGCCCTGCTTACAAACACACCCTGCTCAGGAAAGGAGAAGGCTTCAGCACATGTTTAAGTACTTTCCTGAATCCAGGCCAGGCCCTGTGCTTTAGCAGAGCACAGCCTCACTCATCTTCTTCACGGGAGCCCAGATGCTGGGAGAGGATCCCTCGTGCCTCTGGCAGTGAGTCTGCTCTGAGCAGCAGAAACTCCTCCATGGGACACAGACCCCAGGAAACAGGACTTGCCAGCACAGACAGGAATTTTGCCTCTTTGCAGCTGGATAGATATGCACAGAAACCTGGAAAAAACCCCACCTTTCTTAGGAAAGAAGGAAATTGCTCTGTAATTGGGCATGTGGAAGTGAACTTGTGTGCTGACTCCAGAGGAATTTGGGTTGTTCCCCGGGGGGTTGTGATTGCTCTTTGGGTCACATCCCAGCTCTGATCTTGGACTTGCCTTTGGGAGCAGGATTCCTCAGCACAGAGCTGCTGGCATTTGAGGAATGAGTGATGCTTGTTTCGGAAAGCAAACCAAGTATGAGTCTGTGTGTGCAGCTTAGCCATGTTCATCCTTCAGAAATTGCAGAATTCCCCCACTGAAATGAAAAAAAAACCTCAGGCACAAGAGTCCTCTTCGGGACAGATGTATTTAACGCCACAACTCTCATTAGTGGTAGTGCAAGCTCAGGAGTTAAAACCCTCTGCTTATCTCCAGCCACCACCTGCAAAGTTTCCTTTGTGCAGGTATTCCAATGTGGAGCCATGGGATCCACATCCCACAAGTGCTGGGAGGATTACGAAGCCAGGGATTTGCAGGTGCTGCTGCATTATATTAGCGTGGTTCTTGTGTCACCAGAAAATGAGGAAATTTAGCAGAGACCCCACAAGATTCCTGCAGAGATCCCGTGAGTGAGGATTCTCTTTTCTGTGTGCCATAGGATGGAAGACAGGGAAGAATCTTTCTGGTCTGTCTCTTGATTCAGACCCAGGAGGTTGAGCTCAGTGGAGGGATAACAGGGCAAAATCCCATAACGACCTTAAAATCCCTGAGTGCTCAGGAGGTCGTCTCAATCATTTAGGTAAATCTGATGGTCCTGCAGCCCGCGGGGTGCGGATGAGGACTCCAGAGGAACAGGGCATTTTCCCTCTCCTTCCCAGCAAGTGTTAGAGGGCTGGGCCCAGGAGCCATGGGAATCAACAGCAGTCTTTCCAGTGTGGGCTGTGGATCGTCATCTGGATAAATAAATAGAAGGAAATAACAAATAACATGGTTCTAACAAATATTTTAGGAAGTATAAATGCCTTTCACCATGACTCCATCCAAACCCTTCACAGGAAAAAATTTCCCTGTTTCTGTGTTGCTTTTCCATCTGCCTTTCCCCAGCGATTTGAGGGTGTTAATTCAGGCACCTCGGTTGGAGAGCAGAGCAAGGAAACCTCGGGGGGATTTCTCTGGGGTGGGCAGTGACCTCCAAGCCCACCACGTTTGCGAGCGAGGTCTGTCCTTGTGACAAGGCCCCCCCCTTGTCCCGTCCTCGGAATAACCCTCCGCAGAATTCGAGTGTCTCTGTACAAATAAACGTTGTACTGTTCTTTCCTGCGGGTTTCCAGCCTCTGGGCTGAGGTTTCCCCGTGCTGCTGCCTTGCAGCGACACCTGCTGCGTGCTCCCAGAGGAGAGGGGTCCTGGCAAGGCTGCCCTTGGCTTCCCAGGGGATAGAAAAGGAACCGGGAAAGCTTGTTCCTTCTTCAAATAAAAACATTTTTGTGGTGTGGGACTTCTCCAGCCTGGCTCGACTCGTGGCGGTGACACTTTTGGTTTGCAAACTTCTCCCAGCCCTGCTTTGAGTCGGAAATGAGGAAAAGCCTGTTGTTGTTCCAGGCACAGAGCTTGCGAGAGGCAAGGCAGGTATCTGGCTGGCCCAGAGCTTGTTTGGAAGAGGAAAGAGGCAGTGTAGCACATCCCACGCCCCGGGCACAGTTCTGGGAGCTGTCCTGGCCCCAGCAGTGGCTGTGGAGGGGGATCGTAGGGATCTACTCAAATTGTCTGTAAAAGTGCATTTTCCAGATCACAGCTGAAGACATTAATTAAGCCTTCTGCTTAAACCCCCAGGCAGGCTGACAAAAGAGCAGGGCCCTTGGCATCATTAAGGAAGGGAAGCAAAAGAAAGTGAATAGATTGATTAGCAGAAGTGAGAAATTGGTTATACATACAGCGGTGTGATCTAATTACAACAGACTTTTACAATGAAACTTACAATGCTGAGGACATAGCATTAGGAAATAGCATTAATACTGTGCAGAAAGAAATCCAGTTTGCATGCTGCAAGACCAAACAGGACACACTAGGTCCAGTGGGGCTGGACCTGTGCTTGTAACAACCAAGAGCTTCCTGGGGGTAGGAGAAATGGGCTGCTTTGCCAGTTTTCTTTGCTGCTAACATTTTGCTCTTTGTGTGCAGGTGTAGGATTTTGGCAGAGCTGGCCATGATGTTATGGTTCGTGGTGGGGGCCCTGTTCCCAGTGCTGCTCCTGGCTGCTCCACCACCCATAAACAAGCTCGCCCTCTTCCCGGACAAGAGTGCCTGGTGTGAGGCCAAGAACATCACCCAGATCGTGGGGCACAGCGGCTGCGAGTCCAAATCCATCCAGAACAGGTACAGATCTGCCCTCAGGCCAGGGCTAGAAGCAGCTGGTGGCTCTGGAGTGCCTCTGGGGACTGTCACTTGCACAGGAAGCCAGGCACGGTGTCCTGCCTCTGTCTCAGGGGAAGGTCAAATCTCTGCCCTTGCTGGGAAGAGCAGCACCTCCCCTGAGCCCCACCCTCCTGCTGTCTTTGCAGGGCCTGTCTGGGACAGTGCTTCAGCTACAGCGTCCCCAACACCTTCCCCCAGTCCACAGAGTCCCTGGTTCACTGCGACTCCTGCATGCCAGCCCAGTCCATGTGGGAAATTGTGAGTATCCTGCTCTGCTCCGTGGGGCCCCAGCTCTGCTGTGACACCACCTCAGGGCCAGCCCTTCTCCTTCTCTGGGCTTTTCCCGCTCATAGTTTCCTTCCAGGGCATCTCTCAGGTAACTGTACTGTGTCCTGAGGTACCTGGGTAGAGGAAGGAGCTGCTGGAAGCTCTGCTGAATGATCTGATATCCCTCTATTTGCAGAACCATCCCTGTCGTTCCCTGTATTATTTATCCCTATGCTTATCCACATTCCTGCTCCCTTTGTCCACCTGCGCCCCCCTGGGAGATCTGGCTGTGTTTGATGTCCAGAAGTTCATCCTTAGACCTCACAGTTCCGTGTCACCTCTGATCCTGGCAGAGCCATAAACCTCGGTCCAAGAGAAGCCCAGAGCCCAGGGAACTGGCTTTGCTCTCTGCCTCCCTTTCAGCTCACATTTGTTGAGAGGGTTTAGCCCAAACTACCCAGGCTGCTTGGCATCACCTCTTGTCGGTGGCCTTTGCTGTCTCACCAGTATTCCAGTGCCAGCAGTGCCTGGGAGCTGAGTCCTGCTGGAGTCAGTGCTGAAGGGTGGGAGTGAGCTGGGGGTTGGTGTCTCCTGCCATGTCTCAGGTGAAAGGAGGAGAGGAAATGGCCTCAGATTGCACCAAGGGAGGTTCAGATTAGATATAAGAAAAAAAAAAATTCACTGAAAGGGTTGTCAGGCTTTGGAAAAAGTTCCCCAAGGAGGTGGTGGAGTCCCTGTCCCTTGGAGGTGCCCAAGGAATGACTGGACAGAGCAAGTGCTCTGGGCTGGATGACAAGGGGGGGACGGGTCATAGGTTGGTTTTGGAGGTCCTTTACAATCTTAATGATTTAGTGATTCCATGGTTTAGAGGTGACAGTGGTGGTGCTGGGTTGATGGTTTGACTTGATGAGCTTGAAGGTCTCTTCCAGCCTTGATGCTCCTGTCATTTTCCCTGAGTATCTGGAACAAGACATTCCCAGAGAACTCCCACTTTGCAGACTGAACTGGGGTTTGCTTCTGTGGATAGAAACCCATCACATCTGGCCTAAACCACCCCAAATCTGCAAGGTCTGGAGCAGGTCACCCCTCCCACCACGGGAGCCTGAGCACTGACCTGCTGTGTTCTTGTCCCACTGCCCAGGTGACACTGGACTGCCCAGGCAACGAGGAGATCCCCAGGGTGGACAAGCTGGTGGAGAAGATCCTGCACTGCAGCTGCCAGGCCTGTGGGAAGGAACCGAGCCACGAGGGAGCCCTGTTCAACGTGTACCTGAACGCCGAGGAGAACATGCCCCATGAGGGGCCCGCGCCCCACCACTACCCCCACCACCAGCAGGAGCTGGAGGAGCCGCCGGCCTCCAGCCACCACCACCACGAGGAGGAGGGCGAGGAGTGACCCGTGTGGACTGTCCTGGCAGGGCTGGGCGAGGGCTGGGGCCAGGCTTTGGGGAGGGAGGGGGGTGCTGCAGTCTTTCCTGTCAAATCGCTGCCCTCGTGTCGCCCCCGACACCGCGGGGCACAGGCAGGGCTGAGGCTGGAGCTGCAGGCTGAGACACGAGGGCTCGGCCTTCCCGGATGCACAGAGTAATAATAATAATAATAATATATTGAGAGGAGGGCACGAGGGGCTCTGGCTGAGAGCAGGGGCTGGGCTGGGCTCCCGGGGCTCTCTGCAGGCTCCCAGCCCTGGGAGGATCCCTCTGCGTCCTGCTGGGTTCTCCTCATGCCCAGCGTGGAGGAGGAAGGGAGGCAGCCTCTCCACAGTCCCAGGAGGGATTCACATCTCTCTGGGGTGGTGGGATCAGCAGCACCCCTCCTGCCTCCTCTCCCCTTGCCTGCCCACAAGGGCTCAGTATGGACACGCTCCTGGCACCCACTGGATCTCGGTCCCATCCCAACCCTTTGTATCAGGTGGCTCTTGGGGAGGGTTTTGCCCCAGGATGTGCCTCTGGGGCTGTACGTGAGGGCACTGGGAACCGTAGTGGTGATAACCCTTACCTTGCTGTCCCCAGGGCCATCACGTTGCTCCCTGGGGACAAGAGACTTGGATTGTGAGCGCTGGGGCTTCATGTTTTGGGGCTGCAGGGGAAGGCCAAGAGCTGGAGGGGGTCTGGGGTCGGTTCCACCCCTGTCCCCCCTCTCCCTGCTGCACTTTCATGGTGGTGGAGGGAGAAGGGGCTGGAACGTCCCTGTGTAGGGAGTGCTCGGGCAGGGCTGGGGGTCGGGGTGGGCACGGCCTCTGCTGCCCCTCTCTCTCTGTTGTTTAAAGCTGATTCCTTGGTGTTGTCCTGACAAGAGCTTCCAGAGCTTGTAATCGAATGCCTCCCCCTCCTTTTGACAAGTTTTGGGTTTTTTTTTTCTTAAATAAATTAGTTCTGATTTCCACTGCTCAGTGCTCTGATGCCTGTCTGGTTTTTGGCAGAGCTGACGCCAGGACAGGCAGCGGTGCCGGAGGCTGCAGGGCAGGGGAGAGCCGTGGTTCCCACAGCTTGGAGCTGCATTCCAGCTGGGAAAAGGAGGAGAGAGCTGCTGGAAGGAAAACCGAGCCCGAATCCTGAGCGTATGGGCTGCATGTGGCTGGGGGAGCCTGTCCGGGGAGCTTGCCCGGCAGCTGCGGCCGGGCGTGCTGGGTCCCCTCGTGTGGGAGGATCCTGCGGCCTCCCCGCATCACGCGAGGCCCCGGCGCTGCCGCCGCTAGGGGCCAGCCTCGGCCCGGCCTGCTCCGGCATGCCCGGCATCGCGGGCCCGGCCTGCTCGGGCAGGACCGGACAGGACATCCCTTCGCGGGGACGGAGGGGCTGGGCACCTTGGCTGGAGCTGGCGGGCTCTTCCCAAGGCTGTTTGGATCGGGCATTCCCTGGGCAGGGCAGCGGGTGCCCTTGCAAACCTCTGGTTCCAGGGGTGCCAGCCAGAGCAGCGTGGGTGTGCCCTGAGGAATGGTCAGTGATGCTCCTTGGTCTGAGCCTGGGGAAGGTCCATCAGCTCCTGGGCAGGGGGGCCAGAGGCTGTGCTGGGCCGGCAGACAGCTCTCACTGTGCCTTTATTGAGCTCAGCTCTCATTGCCCCCATCACTGAGCTCAGCTCTCATTGCCCCCTTACTGAGCTCAGCTCTCACTGTCCCTTACTGAGCTCAGCTCTCACTGTGCCTTTATTGAGCTCAGCTCTCATTGCCCCCATCACTGAGCTCAGCTCTCACTGCCCCCTTATTGAGGCCAGCCCTTATCGTCCCCTTCTTGAGGCCAGCTCTCATTGCCCCCCTCCATGAGGCTCTGGGGACTCTGCACAGGCTGGGAGAGCAGGTCTGTGCTCTGGTAAGTGGGAGAGGGTTTTCATTAGGCAGGAATTGCCACAGTGGAGGGGCTGGGCTGACCAGGGAGGGCTAGAGGTGCTCTGTGTGTTACTGTAATGTTTTTAGGCTGTGAAGAGTCTTCTCAAGGAAGGGAGCCAGGCAAAGGTGGAGAAACCTGTGGTGGTCACTGAGCACCATCATGGGGCCCTTTTACTGGTGTTCAGTGGAAACAAGCTGGATTCAGCAGGGGGCTGTTCCTGTAAACTCCAGGAGCTGCAGTTCAAGGTGTTTGGAGCAGGACATCTCCACCTCCATTCCACACAAGCTGAGCTCCAGCAGAGGCAGGCAGTGAGGGCTGGTGTGCAGATGAAACCATAAATCGAGGTAGTTAGCCTGGCTCTGCCCAAATTTAAATCCAAGGAGCCATCCCAGTTACAGCCTGGAAGGACATCTCGAGAGAACATTGCACAATTGGATGTTTCTGTGTTCAGCCCTGGACTGCCTGGATGTTCTCACTGAAGTCTCTCAACTCCCAGTTTGACTCTGCCTGTCTCATCCTTTTTTTTTTTTTTTTTTTTTTTTTTTTTTTTATATTTTTTCTCTTGACACTTGGGTGGCTGTTGACAACCTGGTTTTGCTTTCCCTGCTAGTGGTACTGCAGAGCAGAGCTGGTCCTGGAGTCCATGATCCCTGCAGATGTGTCCAGAAATGCAGCACAGGGAGAGAGCACAGACAGGCCAGGACAGCTGCCAGCATGGAGACACTTTTGCAGGGACAATGGTAGGATTTGGTCTTTATTTTAAGGCAGGTTTTTTTTTTAAAACACATTTTGTTTCAATCAGTTCAGATTCACTGCCCCAGCAAACACATCCAAACCAAGTGTACAAATCTACCATGTGTGGAGGATGTGCTGTGGATGTTGGGAAGAGGCTGCCCAGAGCAGCTGTGGCTGCCCCTGGATCCCTGGAAGTGTCCAAGGCCAGGCTGGGTGAGGCTTGGAGCTGCCTGGGGTAGTGGAAGGAGGGTGGAATGGAATGAGCTTTGAGGCCCCTCCACACCCAAACCATTCCATGACTCCATGATTCTGACCCAATCTCCTCCTCAGAAGCAGAAGCTCTGGAGACAATCTGGGATGCTCCTGGTGTGCAGCAGGGCTGAGAAGCAAGGCTGGCTTTGCACTGTGGCACCACTTCCTCACTGTGCATCCAGCTGGGAGAAGTCTGTGCTGCTGCCTTCACTCATCCTGCTCAGGGTGGGCTTGTGGTGGGGTTTCTCTCTGCTCCCAGCACAGATGGGAGATGAGGGTTTCCTGGGGCAAAGGCTTTTCTAAGGAAACCTCCTGCTGCAATCAGAGCATCACAAGTGCTGCTGCCCTGGGACTGCTGCCAGCACACTGTGACACTGAGGTGGCTGGGGAGGTTTGGCTGGGAGCATCCAAGGAGAGGGTCCTGGGGCAGCAGAGGGAGGGCAGAGCCTGTCCTGGCACACAGGTGACAGCAGCTGCTTTCCCAGTGGCAGCAGGACACAGAGATCCTGGGGGATAACTGTGTGTGTTTGTTTGGGTCCCTGCCTTCCACCTCCCCATGCCTTGCTCACAGATGGTTTCCAGGCCTGGAATGCCCATTCAGGCACTGGGAAAAGCACAACAAATTTGTTGGAAAGGTGACTGGAAGAGCAGGACGTGGTAAAGAGGCTGAGTTCTGTCCCAGGGTGGGTGGCTGGAGTGCAGTGTGCACAGCTGGCTCTCACCCACACATCTGCAGCACAACTGCCCAGGGAGGCGTGTTAAGGAAAGCTTTAGTGGGAACTTGGGGAGGAACGGGCAGCAGCTGGCAGGGCTGGGAGCACAGGGTGGGTGCCAGGAGCACACCCTCAGTTCTGATCTGTGCTGAAGCCACTGCCCTCAGTCCCAGTCTCCACAGCAGAAATCACAGCCATTTGTTGGGAAAACCCCACCTTTGGGCAGGTGGGTAATTAAAAAACCCCAAGCAGTCCCTGCCCAGCACTCTGAGGTATTTGCCCTGAGTGTGGAAGGCCCAGCAGCACACAGAGACTCAGAAGGGCTTTCTGAGCTGGCTCCTCTCACATGTTGCCTCCCACTTGCTAAAGGGCAGGTTGCTGTGGGGCCACCCAGGATTGCCCCTCAGGCAGGGAGCTGTGCTGCCCTGAGCCAGTCCAAATTACCCAGGAGCAGAGGGGCCAGGCTCTTCCTTGTCTCTGCTCCTCCATCCCTGGCTGCAGACTGCTGGAAGATCTGCTAGCGAGTCCTCTGGCTGCTGCCTGAGGGCTGTTGTGTGCAGCTGATTTTTTATTAGACTTTGCAAAATTTTGCTTTTTATCACCCAGTGTGGAGGATGGAGCCTGGAACTCGGAGCTGCCGGCTGGGTTTGGCCACTGAGCTGCTGGCTCAGGTGCCTCCAGCCAGGGCTCCAGCGCTGACACAGATGGCAGGGATGGCAGAGCACGGGGCTGTCTCTTTAAGGCAGAAACGGGAACTCTCTGGCTGCCACTTTGTGGAGTTTAGCCCAGCTCCCTGTTTTCATTAGCGCTTCATTTCATCTCCTCCTCTCCCCCCCAGCCCCACCTCCTCGATCGGCATTTCTGCATCCTTTGTGTGCATCCACAGCAGCAGGTGAAAGTCGGGCTGGCACCTGCACACACCCACACCTCCCTGTGGGCTGGACGCTCCTCTGCCGCGGGAGAGATCCCTTCCACCCTCCGGATCTTCCTCCTCCCGGGCGGGCTTGGCTGCGAGCATCCCGGTCCTCGCTTGAGGCTGCCGTGCTGCTCCTGACGGCTTTGGCTGCAGCAGCTGCAGCAGCGGAGGAGCTCTGGGACCCCGGGGACAGAGCTCTGCAGGGAGCCAGCTCAGCTGGGGGGAGACAGCTGAGCCTCGGGGGGCCGGAGCATTCCCAGCATTTGGAGCATCCTGGAGTCCAGAGCATCCCCAGCGTCCAGGGTATCCTGGGTACAGAGCAGCCCTGGCATCTGGAATATCCTGGGATGCAGAGCATCCCCAGCATCTGAAGTGCGGAGCATCCAGAGCATCTCGGTGTTGTGTTATTCTTTGGTCCAGTGCATCCAGAGCATCAGGGTATCCAGAGCATCCTGCCATCCCTGGCATCTTGGGAGCCCTGCCTTCCAGCTCATCCCCAGCATCCAGAAGCAGCATCCAGAGACATCCCAGAGCAGGGGGATTTACAGGAACTGCTGTGAGTAATGGGGAGGGAACCTTGGTCCTGCTGATCGGCTCCTGGAAATGTCACCCTGCCCTGAGTGCCAGTGAAAAGAGACAGTGGGGGAAGAGAGGGAGAGGAGGAGGAGAGGAGAAGGGAGGACAGACACAGAGTGGAGAGAGATGATCCTCCTTCCCCAGCCCCGGTGATGATCACATAGCACAGGCCACGCTGGAGAAGGTCCCCAGCCCAGGGCCAGCCCTGCCCCCGGCTCCTCATGGAGGGGGACCTGGGGGCCCCCAATGCCAGCGTGCTGGGGGAGCACTCCCTGCTCATGGGCAGCAGCTGGGTGGCTGCCTTCCTCTGCTTCATCATCCTGCTGACCACAGCGGGCAACTTCCTCCTCATCCTCCTCATCGTCACGCAGCGCTCCCTCCGCAACACCTCCAACTACTTCCTGGTGTCCCTCTTCATGTCGGACCTGATGGTGGGGCTGGTGGTGATGCCCCCGGCCATGCTCAACCAGCTCTACGGCCGCTGGGTGCTGCGGGGGGACTTCTGCTCGCTCTGGGCCTCCTTCGACGTCATGTGCTGCAGCGCCTCCATCCTCAACCTGTGCGTCATCAGCCTGGACCGGTACCTGCTCATCACGTCCCCGCTCCGCTACAAGCTGCGCATGACGTCCTGCAGGGCGCTGGCGCTCATCCTGGCCACCTGGACCTTGGCCGCGCTGGCCTCCTTCCTGCCCATCAAGATGGGGTGGCACGAGCTGGAGTTGGAGGTGCAGCCCCTGAACGTCACCGGCCGGGGGGATGAGGACCAGTGCCGGCTGCTGGTCAGTCTGCCCTACGCCCTGGTGGCCTCCTGCCTCACCTTCTTCCTGCCGTCCGCCGCCATCTCCTTCACCTACTGCCGCATCCTGCTGGCAGCGCGCAAGCAGGCTGTGCAGGTGGCCTCCCTGGCCTCCAACGTGGCCACCACCGATGAGGCCACGCCACAGGTAAGGCGCCCACAGGGACGTTGCTCTGGCAGGCCCCACAGTTTGGGTGTCTGGGCTGTTTCTGCTTCCTGGATGGCCTCAGGGTTGGAGCCAGCTTTGACAACTGCAGGGAGGGAGATTTTGGGCAACATCCACCTCCTTGACATCCTCTGAGGTGTCTCATGCCTCATCCCAGCAATGGAGAGCTCTGAAGCTGCTCATGAGCACAGAAACAGCGTGAGCAGAAGCAGAGAAATAAATAAGATTCAGGCAAAAATGCTCAGCAGTGCAAAATAAATGCAGTTCCCCCCTCTCTTGGCTGGCGTCATCCCCGAGGGGTTTAATCTTATCTGACTTTCCACTCATAAATCTTGGCCATGGTGGGTGTGAGACATATGGGGGAGAAGGATTTTAACTAATAGCAAATGCCAGATTCCCAAGAGCACCTTATTTTGAACAGAAGCTTCTATTTTTGTTACCTGCTCTATAACAGGAGCTGCCAAACCCCTCCTCGTGTGCTCGCCGGTGGAACCGGAGTGTGTGGGTTTTATAACAAAAACGTGGCTGCACTTGTTTGTATTTCTCCAGGAGAAGGTAATTGCCACTAAATCTAACAGCTTTAATTCCCTGTAATAGGCTTTATTGACCACATATCCTACAGGGAAAAGGCAAACTTAATTGCCTTTAAATACCTTGATTGAGTTTATTCTCTCCAAAAGCAGAGCCAGGACTCTGGCCAGCTCTCCCACACGTGATAAGCTGCACCAGACGGTCAAATGAAAAGGAGAATTAAAGAATAAACACACAATATGATAAAGTGCTTATTTTCTCACAGGATGCCAAGTTTTTGGACTCCACAGAGTCAGGGGATGTTCAGGGCTTTGCTGTGCCATGCAAGAGCAGCTCCATCCCCCTGTCATTCAGCTGAGGCCCAAAAGGTTCCTTGAAGACCCAGACTGGCCGAGGAACAAGGTGTCAGCCAGGGAACCCTCAGATTAATCTTTTAACCTTTTTCATCTTCATCTAATTTTAGAGATTTTTTTTCTCTTTTTGGGCCAGAAGCTGAGTTGCAACAGGGCATCATTTAATTACAGGGGAGGGCTGAGACAATCACTTAATTTTAGATTGCAGGAGGGGATGGAGGGCTGGGTTATGGTGTTTGGAGGCTGAAATGTTTCATGTCCTCATTTTAAAACCATAATTAGTTTGCTGCTGTAATCAGCAACTGGAGCTGCCTGTTTAGGACAGGCTTTATCCTCATATGGACTGAGCTGGGTGTTTCTCTAAAGAGCAGCCTAATGACAAACACGCTATTTTACAGTAAATAAAATCATAGCCTCAGTGTTGAGGGTTTCTCTTGCTTCCCCTTCCTAATTTGTGCTTCAGCGGTGTGTGCCCAGCTCCTGCCCCTCGGAGAAAGGAATTACTGGCAGGGTTTTTGCAGGATCTGGAGCACCAAATGCCACTTTTCTTTGGCAGAGGCCAGTGCTGCTGCCAGGGACAGTTGCCCACCGCTCCCTGTCTCTGGCCGCAGGTCCCACGCACCCCGAGCCAGCCCCTGGCTGGCAGCGAGAGCAGGAGGTTCACCAACAAGCACAGCAAGAAGGCTCTGAAGGCCAGCCTGACCCTGGGCATCCTCCTGGGCATGTTCTTTGTGGCCTGGCTGCCCTTCTTCGTCACCAATGTAGCTCAGGTAAGAGCCTGTGGGAGCTTTGTGCCGGGTTTCCAGAAGCTTTCCCTTTGGAATCCAGGTGGGTTCAATTGGAGGCACCAGGTCTTGCTAGACCTCCGGGACCAAGGATGCAATTCCCCAGGGAGCAACAGCAAGGAAAAAACCCTTCAAAGGGGATTTGAAGGTTTCCTCTGAAAGGGGAATGTTGGTGTGCCTGGGAAACCTCTCTGGGTTGGGGCTGAGGTGGGAGGCTGCTGATCGCTGCTGTGCTCCCCCAGGCAGTTTGTGACTGTGTCCCAGCCGGATTCTTCGATGTGCTCACTTGGCTGGGCTACTGCAACAGCACCATGAACCCCATCATCTACCCGCTCTTCATGAGGGACTTCAAGAGGGCCATGGGCAAATTCCTGCCCTGCTGCCGGCGCTCCGCGGAGCCCCGGCCCAGCGCCATCTCCCTGTCCATGAGGAATTCCAACAGCGGGCCCCGCGCTGCCACATCCCTCAAGAACGTCCTCACCCTGCAGGCTGAGACCGACTCCATCGACTCCGGGGCACCGGGGAGCGAGCCCAGGCTGCTCCCGGCGCCGCGGGGCCCTGGCGCCCGCTCCGTCAGCCTTTGGGATGCGGAGCCCCCGGACACGGAGCTGCAGCTCGGCACGCCCGTGGCCTGAGCGGGCACGCACAGCGCTGTGTGACAGGAAGGATCATCGGGGCCCAACACAAACCCTCCGGGAGCTTTGTGGCTGATTTGCCGCAAGCCATCTCCCCAGTTCCCTGTTCCAGCACACAGTGCAGTTCACGGAAGGGATGGTGGCCCCGGGCGCTATCACAAGGAGGATCAAACCGTGCAGAGCCAGGTGTTGCTGCTGAAATAACCAGCTTTGTCCCTCTCTCTCTTTCATCCCTCCTGTGCTCACCACCACCACCATCCCCTAACCCTTCCTGCAGCCTTTCCATCTCTGGTGAGTCTGAACCTCGGATTCCAGACTCTGTGTCTCACTAACCTCAAGCCAAGGCTTGGCTTTGCACACACAGAGCTCAGCAGATCTTCTCCAAGTGCACTGAGGGGAGTGGTGGAAAAACATCCTGTGGCTCATGGGCAAGAGGTTTAGAGCTGCTTCAGCAGGAACACTGAGGTTTGGGGCTGCTTCAGCCCACGGAACATCACATCTTCCTGGAGCTGGGGCTGGATCTCCTCCCTGGAGTCGCGTCTGTCTCAGGTTCCTGTCACACAGTGCGCTCCAGCTCAGCGGCACCGCTGTGCCTTGTCACGCAGAGCTGCACTGCGGGGGCTGAATTTTGTGCAGAATGTCCAACACCGATTTTTGGATGTTCAGTGGGGGTGTGGGGTGCGACTCACGGTGGCTCCATGCGTGTCTCGCAGTAGTAATGGGATCAGCTCCTCCCACAGGCTCCATCCCACAGCTTCCCACTCCTGCACAGGACCATCTCGCTTCCCTCCGACAATTCATCATGTCCTCGATGATGCAGTTAGAAAATACACTTTCCCCCCCCTTCAGATAAGAATCTAAAGGAAAATTGTATTTTAAATGACAATGCCAGCCCCCTTCCCAGAGCCATAAGCAGAGGGAACACTGAGTAAATGTGACAAGTGGGCACTTCAAAAAATCAATAAAAGAAATTATTTTAGTAAATTCTTTCTCAAGTGCCTTTGGGCTGGCAGCTAGCTGCTGCGCCCTCTCTGGACCCTTCATTCCAAGCCTTCTGCCTAATTCCAATACTGTTTTCCTGGAACTCCCTGATACCCAAATGGACACAGAGCATCCCCTGGATACAGGATGCTGGAAGAAGCAGCCACACACCAGGCCACTTTCAGTTTTCTTTCCACGTTGCCCACGGCTCTTCCAGAACCGAACAGGAGTTTGTATGACCAACCCAGCATTTCTTTGCCACAAATCCCTTGGAAGCCAGGGATGAGTGACTGGGACACACTGAGGGCTGAGCACAGACTCAAACCTCAAACTGTTCAATGCATTTTGCTGCAGATGGAGCTTGGGGCTGGTGTTGAGCACCCAGATCAAGATGTGCATCTTCCCACAATGGCTTTATATAAATACAAGCTTGGACTACAACCCAAGTTAAAAAGGAGCAGAAAAAGGTACTGTGGAGTCTGGAAGTTTGTTAGGTACCAAATCAGCCTTGGGAGATGGACGGAGAGAGAGGGAGAGTCACCTCTTCAAGCCAAATGTTCAAAAGCAATAATTCCTTCCTGTCTCATGCAGGCAGTTCTGTGTAAGGAGGTGTTTCTTGTGGACAAACCCTCGGATGAGCAGAGGAATCCCATCCCAACCCTGCAGCCAATGGCACCACCAGCAGCTGGCTGAACAGCCCCATCCCTGTGGGATCCCACAGCCAGTCCCTGTCGTCTCTGCAGTGAGGCACCCCTCCAGGTCAGAGCTGGGCAGGTCTGAGCCCCCTGGGATGCTGGATTTAGGGAGAGGAATTGCCAGGCACTGCATCCAAACCATGGTGCTTTGCTGGGTCACAGCATCACCCCCAAACTCAGCTGTGTCTGACTCCATGAGGAATGATCTGCAGGTAAGGTTTGCAGGAAGCTGGGAATGGGAGGGGGGATTAACATGGCTGTTGGGTCAGTGGGGAGGAGGAGGGGGAGAACCCTGTGTGAACAAAAATTGGAAGGTGCAATCTCAGTATTTTCCCTCTCGTAAGTCAACAGGACCCCCCCAGACAGAGGTGGGAGAGTTTGAGCCCTCCCTAGTGACAAAGCATAAAACCCCAGAGGGGGTTACCCTCCTGCCACACTCCTGCCTGGTGCACTTGCCTGGGCTCAGCAGCAAAACTGGCCAGAAAAGGGGCTTTTATGGAAGATGTGGATCATTCCCACAAGGCTCTGGAGCTGTGCTGGCGGGGGATGTAGAGCTGGGTCCTTTCCTCTGCTCTGAGACTGGGGATGAAGAGAGTGGAGCCAACACACTTTTATGGAAGGAGGTAGAAATCAAACAGATCCACATTTATTCTGTGCTAAGTATTGGCTTTGTTCTAATCCAATTAAAAATACGTCTGGATGGAGCTTTTAAGGCTGGAGATATCTGTGGGACACAAAAGGAAAGTCAAAGTGGGTTGCTGGCTTGGAGAACTCGGGAGGAATTTCCATAAACCATCCAAAACCCCCTTGGTTTTCCTCCTGCTTTCCTCCAGGGTCCCAAACATGTTTCTAACAGGAATAGGGCCTCCAAGCCTCCAACACTCACCAACGTCAGCCTGGACAGAGGGAAACTGTCTTGGAGATGGGAAAGTGCCTGAGCCCTGGCAGCAAACCTGCAGCAGGCGGGGGAAGAAAGCCTGGCAGCCCGAGCTTTTACCCTCCTGGGCAGCAGAGCTGGAGAGCAGATCCAGATCCATCCAGAGTGGGGCAGGTAGAGCCTGGAACACACCTGAGATCCTTAAACCAAACTCATCTCCAGTGCAAAAATGGTTTTAATTTCCTAGTAATGAACCCCTCTCTGTGAAATGCTTAAAATCCCCTCAGAGCCACCTGCTTCCCTCCCCTCAGTCACAGCAGGGACACGGTGCCGAGGGGGGCAGCTGCTTCCTGCAAGGATTTGGACGGGATCTGTCTCGGATTCCTGAGGAGCAGTGCAGCCTCCGGCAGGAATCAGCCCTCTCCCGCCTCGGGGAGGTGCCGTGGGCGGCTGCTCCAAGCGCTTTGATCCAGTGCCACGCCAGTGCCACACTTTTCTCCGGAGGGGCTGGAAACTGCAGCTGCAGCTCCATCCTCTGGGAATCCCAGTGCCACGGATGTGCTGACAGCGGTTTTTGTGCTGGCTGAGCAGCTCTGCCCTAATTTGCTCCCTTCCCCACTGCCTGGTCCTTGCTGTCTGTGCTGTGTGAGCAGTCTGGGCAGGGTGGCAAGGGTTCTCCCAGGGCAGAGCTGGAGGAATTTTGTCGGTGAGCACAGCTGGCTGGGAGAGCCTCACTCCCAGCCTCGTTCTCCTCTTTCCTGGTGTTTTCCTGTCCCCGAGCCTTGCTGCCAGCTGCCTGCTGGGATTTCTTGGCTTGAGGGGAAAAAAGACTGCCCTTCTCTTCCAGCTGGCATTCCTTGGTTTTAATGCCCACAGCTTTTAGGATCGTGTCCATCTGCTTCATGTAGTCCAGGTGGCCATTTACCTGCAGGGAACAAGAATCCTGTGAGGGGGAAAGCCACAGGAATCCAGCTCAGCCAAGTCCTTCATCCCAACAGCCACCACCACCGAGAGACTGGGGTTTGGCTCTGACAGATGGAAAGAATGAGGTTGGGGAAAAAATCACAGAATCATGGAATTGTTAAGGTTGGAAAAGATGTTTATGGTCATCAAGTCCATCATGTCAAGGCCACCACTAACCCATGTCCTGAAGTGCCACATTCACATGTTTTTTGCACATTTCCAGGAGTAGTGATTCCACCCCTGGGTAAGTGCAGGTGTCCATCGACCAGCCTGAAGTGGCTGCAGTGTTTGGGGCACTCTGGTGCTGGATGACTTTTCCTCTGAGAGGTTTAAAAGCCTGGCTGAGTTCCACCCCCCAAATCCTGGGTGCCAGGAGGGTAAAGGAGGAGCTCTGCCATGGGGAGAGACACCCAGGCAGGAGAGTTCTCTTAGTTCAGTTGCCTGCTCTTGCTAAAGGTGTCCTCCAGGTGCCTCAGCTCCCTTGTAAAAGCCAAGATTATCTTATTTAAATTAAGACAAAGTCATTAAATCTCACACAACTCCCAAGATGAGATGCTCAGCTGGAAGCTGCACTGATCTATCCTGCCCTGTATAAAACTGGGAGCCCAGGAGTTATGGGTTCATATACCAAATAAAGGTCAACAGTATGTGTAAAAACCCAGACAGTTTTATTGTAAAATGAATTCCACGACAAGATAACCCTTTCTGAGATGGAAGTTGGAAACTTTCCTTCCAATCAGGGCACAGGAGGAGAGGAAATCTCCTCTGCATATGATTGTTCTTGATGCTAAAGCCACGTGGCTGGAGAGGCTGAAATTCCTTCCCCATTCCAGGTGTCCCAAGCGCTTGATGTACCAACAGCATCTCCAGATACTTCAGCCTCTCTGGTAAATCCAGCTTTTAGCAGTTTAAAACTTCCTGACCCAGCCAGAGAGCTGTCTTGACCTTTTGTTTTCCCAGACCTTGCTAGTAATTAGGGAATTTGGACGGCAGGGAATACCCATAACCCCAGTCCCAGGATTCCTGCTTCTCTAAGCACAGGGATGACACCCCCAGGAAGGGATGGTGATGGTAAGAGCTTTTCACAGAGCTCTGTAAAGACCCCAGCCCTGGGCCCTCTGCTCATCTCCTGCTTGCTCCTGCCTGGTGCCAGAGCAATCCTTCAGCTGCCCTGGCAGTGCCCAAGGCCAGGTTGGACAGGGCTTGGAGCACCCTGGGACAGTGGAAGGTGTCCCTGCCATGGCAGGATGTGGCACTGGATGGGCTTTAAGGTCCCTCCCAACCCAAACCACTGTGTGATTCATGGCTGTGCCAGCACCAGGGTTCCTAGCACACCTCTCCCAAAGCTAAAGACAGCCTTTTCCCCCAAATCCAACCCCCTGAAGGTGTTTGTGTGAAGCAGCTTTGGAGGGGCACATTTGGCTGCACTGAGGGCTTGGAGCAAACGGAAGGATTTAATCAGCTCATCAGGAATACAAATATATGACTTGAATCCGTCCAGATGGCTCAATGGGCTCTGGATGTTGTGAACAGATTAGTTAATTAAAATAATTAACCATGGAAGGCCTGGGAGCTGTGGACATTGTCCTCTGGAAAAGTACAACCCTTTTACTTCTCAGTCAGGGGGGCTGGAGGAAGGAATGAGCATGGCCTTGGGCAAAGTGGGCAGAGACAGGAAGGAATTTGGTTACTGGGAGCAGGGGCTGAAGGCTCTTGGTTTGCTGCATTCAGAACCTCTCCAGTCACACCATCTGCCTGCCCTGCCTTGGGAATGATCAGCCTGTTGTTACTGAGTCATTAGTCAGAGAGAACAAATTTCCTCTGCCACCCTAAGAACTGATTTTCTTTACTCCTCAGTATCCAGCAGCTTCCACTAAAAGAACAGGGAATTCCTCTTCCCTGAGCACCATGATCCCTGAGAGATGCTGGGTATGAGCCATTCTGAGGAGCTCATGCAGCTGAAAGAAAAGCTGAGACCTCGTGAGAGTCTGTCCCTCTTGCAGCTCTGCTCAGTCTCTTCCAAAGAAACACTCCTGTCTCTAGGATAGCAGAGGAGAGGATTCCATAAAGCTGGACCAGAGCAACCCTTGAGAAGGGTAAGAGGAGGGAGGACGCTTCTCTGCTGCACTGAGCCACCAGCAAAAGAACAGCAAACAAACTGTCTTGCCTCTTTAAAGCCATCCTGGTGGGAAAAGCCAGCAATTCCAACTCACTAAAGCCTGTTTTCATCTTCAGTCTGAAAGCCTGAATTCCTCTGCTGGGCAGGTGGTGCTGGAGATGGGAGTGGAACACCTACAACATTGTCAATAAAAACTTAAAAGGCAAATAAAGAATTATATTTGTCAGAACAAAGTGCAGGGGAAATTTAGGACAAAAGGAAGTGTGCTTGGCACCAGAGCAAACACATTTTTGCTTGTTGTAAGGAAAGCAGTGGGGTGGATTTATTGGGATTGTTTAGGTGACTTGCCTCAGATATATTTGGTTGACTGATCCCAGTCAACCATTTGACTTTATGGTTGCTTTGGCTCACTGGGAGCCACGAGCCAGATGCCTCTGGCACTGCTGCTGCAGGACTCCAGTGCCACGCTGGGGATGTCCACAGGACAAAGCTGATGGCTTTGCCCAGGAAGATCCATCAGCCGGTCAGCTCAGCATGTTTGGAAAGGTTTTCAGGTGCAAATCCACCCAAAAGTATCAAAAAAGTCCCTGAGAACAATCAGTTATGGCAATTAAACTGCCAGGGCAGTGTTTTTGTTGGATACAGAGGATTAACAATCCCAGCTTCTCTCCAGTTTGACCGCCAGGAACTCGGCGTGTCCCAGAGCAGGTGCTGCCAAGGGAAGGGCAAGGAAGGGCCAGGAGAAAGGAGCTATTCCCCAGAATGCCAAGGGAAGGGCAAGGAGAAAGGAGACATGCCCCCGAATCCTGGCTCTCACCGACTCAGGCACAGCCAGGACTCAGTCACAACACGGCTATCACAACACTGATGTCACATCAATGACATCACAGGGACAAGCTCGGTACAGCAAGATAACACTTCATTGCTCACTCCAGAGCCAGGAACCTTCAGATCCCGTCCAGTGTCCTTCAATAAAAGCTCCTCCACCCATCCCAAGCAGCCAGCACAGGAGTGCACATGGCTGCAAATGCTCTGCAGGGCTATGGAACTGTCAGAGCTCAGCTGAGTGTCCCTTGCCCCTCTGCTCCCTGTGGGCAGGGGAAGGACATGACAGCTCAGCTGGGCCTTCCTCCTGCTCCCCCTCAACAAACCCCCCCATGGATTCACAGGGAATCACTGTGGAGGCAAGCAGTGTGGTGGGGAATGCACAGGTCACTCATACACCTGAGAATTTCACTGCTTTGATGTGTTTTAAGCCCATCAAGTCCACAGACCAACTTTATTCCACAGCAAAAGATTCCCTCAAGTTCAAACACCTCTGCAGAGCTTGGTTATCTCAGCAGGAGCAGCAACAACCTTGGAGGGGATCCTTCAGGATTCCCTATTGGCTAATACTGTCTGTTTTCATAGCAAATGGTATTTTGTGGGGGATGAAGGAGTTCCTGGAGTGAGCTGAAGGTTCTGGAGCTCAGTGGACAGTCACAGCTCACCTGCCCTGGGTGTCACACACAGAGTGAAACCAAGCAGCAGAGCCAGCTCAGCCCCTCTGGGTATTGCTATGTTTTACTCTCCCTTTCCCAAAGCTACAGTGAGTGTGATGTCCAGGAGAAGCACTGGAGTCCAGCCCTGCTCTGAACTGAACTGCCAGGTCTGGAGCTGTCAGTGCAGAAGGGAAGGAGCTGAAATGTCTCTCCTGCTTTCAAAAATTCCTCAGTTCTGGATGCTGCCTCAGAACCCACACAGCCCAAATGGTGGCACAGGCTGATGGATTGCAGGGCTCCCAAGCTCTGCCAGGCTATCCCTCAAAATCCAGTCAGCTCTGCCAAGTTGGCAGGCTTCTTTGGTCACAGATATTCCCACATGTCAGTGAAAGCCTTAATTCTGACTGGCTACATCCTGCATGACAGAGGGCATCCACAGAATCCCAGAGTGGCTTGGGCTGCAAGGCAAGGGACCTTGAAGATCCTCCAGTTCCATCCCTGCCATGGGCAGGGACACCTTCCACTGTCCCAGGCTGCTCCAAGCCCTGTCCAACCTGGCCTTGGACACTTCCAGGGATCCAGGGACAGCCACAGCTTCTCTGGGCACCCTGTGCCAGGGCCTGCCCACCCTCACAGGGAAGAATTTCTTCCCAATCTCCCATCCATCCCTGCCCTCTGGCAGTGGAAGCCATTCCCTGTGTCCTCTCCCTCCATCCCTTGTCCCCAGTCCCTCTCCAGCTCTCCTGGAGCCCCTTTAGGCCCTGGAAGGGACTCTGAGCTCTCCCTGGAGCCTTCTCTTCTCCAGGCTGAACAATCCCCTCTCAGCCTGGCAGAAAATGTCCTGGGTTTTCCCACAGTTTTCTGACAGCTCATGGCAAAGCCCTGATGCTGCCTGGGCAGAGGAGCTGGAAAACCAGAGACAGAGCAGATTGCACATCAGGAAACAGAAAACATTCAACATACCTTGACACAGGCTGTGCTGAATGTAGTTGGAATAGGAAAAAAATTCTTCTGTTTGGATCCTCAGGAAACAATGTCAAAGTGAGGACAGTGAATACATCCAATAATTCAGAAGCTACAATTTAAATGGATTTATTTAAAAATTTATTCAATTCACCAATTGAATTTGGCACCTGCAGCAGTAGTGCATCCTGGGCACCAGCAATCCTTGAGAAACCAATAAAAAATGTATTTGAGGAAAAACTGACAGAGCTGAATTTATTTTGGAAATCTTGACAATGCCATTTGCATTATTCCTCTTTAATGTTTCTATTTCTGCTCTGCCAAATTGAGGGAATAAAGACTTATTCTGCTGAGGCTCAGAGGCTTTGCTTTCACATCATCCCTTTGCACAATCACAGTCCTTGTGGACAGAATAAGGCATTCAATTCTTATTTTTCTTCTAATTTCAAAACTCACTTGACTGGTAAAAGTTCTTCTTTCATTGCAGTGATATTTTTTTAGCCAGACTGTAATTTTTCCCTGCAATCATCTTTCAGCCACAACAGATTGATCCAGTCATTGTCACTTCTAGGGTGGTAATTGAGGGATGTTCCCCTCAGACACCCTCAGGCAATTTGACACCAAGGCAAGAGTTTTTTCCAAGAGTTTTTTCCATCAAACTTTGATATGTTTTGTGATCAATGTTGAAAATTCTGAGTAAACACTGGCTTTTGCTGGATTCATCCATTGCTGAAAATCTCTGCCAACTTTATTCTCAATTTACCTTCAGCAATTCCAAGAGGAAGATGGAGAAGAGTAAAATACAGAATACAACAAGAAAACCTAGGAAGCAAATGGAGGAATCAAATTCTGGAGATCTAAGGGACAAATTGAGAGCAGCTGTACATTAGTGACAACAGACAGCACAAAATTGGGAATTAATATTCTGAATTAGTAACAGAGTCCTTGAAAGAGTTTCAAGGGAAATGTGCCTTCACAAATGTCCCTCTGTTGGCAGTAATTCACTCCAAGCCATCCCCCTGAAGGAAACAGCTCTTCCATTTATTTTTCAACTGTTTGTGGAGCTGCTGTTGACTATTTTTTGTTGATGCTCTCCCCAACAACTGCCACTCGTTTATAAGGTAGCTACACTTAAATAATCATTTTTTGGTGCTAATCCAAGTGAAATTTAAATTCAATGGTTTAAAGAGTGTTTTAAAAGACCCAGTATAAACTGTGCATATAATTATCACTGGGAAATAATTTGGACATAATGTCTTGGGCCATGGAGGACAAGAGATCCCAAAAATAAAGACTGGATTGATGCACTGAATTGGAGTGTTCCTAGAAAGAGCTTAGGGGATGCAGGTGTCTGCCACTAGAAACCACAGCAGGCCACTAGTGACCCAAAATACTGGACATATTGATCACACCAGGATTATGGAAAAATCTTCAGGATTCCTCACAAGAACATTGAGATGAGGTTTGGTGTCCATAACCAGAGGGATGCACCAGGACCAGCCTGAGGCAGAGGGTGACTCCTGTAACACCCAAAGGGCTTGTCACCCTTCCTCTCCCCATCCTGTTCCAAGAATACACAAGATTTGGCAGCTCAAACATTACCATCTCTGCTGATTTCAAACCAGGTTCTCAGCTCAACCCCACAAAACAAGGTCACCTGAGATTAATTAAAGGGATTTTTGCTGATTTTGGGGACAATGACCTGTTCTGACTCATCCGTCATGAGCTGATGGCAGTAATGTGTCTGGGCAAGAAGTCTTGGGCATTTGGAAAATTCCAAGAGCTGTGGAGCAGTGCCATGTCTCTCCTCAGCAACGTGATATCCCATAAATCCACCTCATGGGGATCTGCAGTAGGTTAAGCCCTCCCCTTCCCCCAGTGTCACCAGGGCAGTGACACCTTCGTGGTATTTCAGTGACATTCAGCTCCTATCAATAATTCAGCTGCTCTAATTGCAGCATCTCAAACACATGATGTGCACAAGGTGTCAGCAAAGTCAGCCTTCCCCCTGATTAACACTTCTAATTGGCTGTTGCACTGGGATTTTGTTTCCATGTTAGCTGAGAAGGTCAGAATGGGAGCTGAAAGGGAGCAGAGAAATAATACAGAATCAGTGTTCATGTTCCAGCAGAAGACAGGAAATTAAAAGCTGAATTTTTTATCCTTAATTCACCTGCCTGGGCTCTGTGTGGCCATTTCTGAGGAATCCAGCTGAACAGTACATTGGGAAAACTCCCACTGCTTTGCTCCAAGAAGGGCTGGGATGGGGAAAGCTGCCTGCAAAGTCAACAGCTACAGACCTGCCAGCTGCAAACCAGGAAAGAATAGGGGTGCAGTGCCTGCACTTGCAGGAATTGTCCCATTTCCACATGCAAAGTGCTCTAAGGGGGAATAGAAAATCTGTCAAAGGTGATGTCAGTTGTTATGTTTCATGGGAGAAAGATGTACTGGCATCCCAGCTTTGCTGGCTCTGCAAAGGAACAGTGAATTTCCTCTGCTGGACTGCATTTGATGGAAATACAGACCACGCGTGAGTCACTCAAACGTGGCATTGGTTCCCTCAGCTCTTCTGAAGGAGAAGCTGCAGTCCCAGGAATTCAGCCCTGCCCAGGGTAGCTGGGGACTATGAACACTCTACACACTCCACAGATAACGTGGGAATCCCCTGTGGAAGGATACACACGTGTTCCAGGCACCATGGGGGAATGGGAAAATCCCGCCTGTAGATCTGCAGGAAATTGTGGCTCTCTGCTTGTTCCCAGTTGTGGGAATTTGGGCACCAGCCTTATCAAATATGAGTCCTGTAAAGTGGTTCTCTCTGCCTTTAGAAGCAGCTGAGCATCCCCAGGCTCCCTCAAAGCACATCCAGCCGAGCAGTCCGTGTGTGCTGGAGCGAGGAGGGACATCGGCCTTTGAGGTTTGTGAGCCACAAAGCAAAAACAAACTGCAAGTTATTAATGGCCTTCTTTGCACTCTTCTTTTGGAAAAGCTTTTTTAGTTTCTTCCTCTGTTCTAACACAGTGACACTGCCAGCACCCTCTGCTTGTGTCCCAAGGGGAAAAACATATTGAATATGCATTTAATGTGGGATTCTTGGAGCTCCCAAATCAACAGCAACGAGGAGCACAGAAGATGAAACCACTGATGATTCCAGAGGTGTGGAAGCCATCCCTGTGACCTCACAGCCTAACAGACAGATGGAATTCTTTCCACAAGGCCCTGCATATTGCCCTGAAGGGAGAGGGGCTCTCCCAGATCCTCCAGGCAGCTGCCTGAAGCCAAGTTCTGCTCCAAACTCCTGTTCCTCTGATCCTGCCCTTGGGGAGGTGGCACTGCTCACTGGGAAGAAGTGAAACAAAGGAGCAATGACATACTGGCAACCTTTTTTTGCCTTTCCAACTCCCCAGGGTTTTTAATTAATCCACATTTTGTAACCACAATTAATTCTTTGCTGCAAGTCTTGGGAATAGAGTGGGTAAAACCACAATTTAATGTGTTTGGAGAAAAAAAGCCTGACTCACAGAAGTGCCAAATCAATGGATTTCACAAAGTTCAGACTTTCCATCTGCTTATGATATACCTGAGTGCCTTGAATCTGTCTTCCCTCATAATGGGAATTTTGGTCCCTTTTCTGAGAGCTGACAGGAGGGTGGATCCAGGTGGGGGGTTGGTCTCTTCTCCCAGGTGACAAGTGGAAACGGCCTCAGTCTGTGCCAGAGGACATTTAGAGTGGATATTAGGGAAAATTTCTCCATGGAAAGGGCTGTTCAGCCCTGGCACAGGGCAAGGATGGAACTCCCTTTCTCAGAGGGATTTAAGAGCCATGTGGATGTAGCACTTGGGGACATGGGTTAGTGGTGGCCTTGGCAGTGCTGGGGGAACAACTGGCCTCAATGGTCTCTTGAGAGCCTTTCCCTGCTCACAATTTCCATGATTCTAAGATCCATCCCTGCTCTCACCTGGACTTCCAGCCATGCATTCTCACTGCCCCTAACTGCTGCTGCTGTGAAACTGTCCATTCCTGACTTGTTGCTGACTCCTGAGCCTCCCTGAAGGTGCTACTTGAGCAGTTCTGCAATATTCACATATTAATTCAGACTGCACTGAACAAACTCCCCTGGGAATAAACAGCAATCAGGATAATCCCCTGCAGCTCCACAGCTTCCTTGGTCTCTAACAGGTGCTGTCAAATAAATCCACAGAATAAATCAGCCCCTTTGTAACCATGAGGAAGGATTTTATAACTGCATTTGCTGAGTGGGAGGACATTTTTCTCTCTGCTTTTTTACTGACAGTCAGATAAAACCACACTAATCAAGAGAGACATGAGACAGAGGCCTTGGAGGTGAATTGCTGTTTATACTGAGGGCTCCTAATCCTCCACTCTTTTGAGGATTCTGGTGCTACCACAGCAAAGAGAACCAAGCTGTTTGGATACAGACCAGTTTTCATTATGGATGGACCAGGAGATGCCAAAAATACTGATGGTGCCTTCGTAATATTTTCATGCTGAGCACCTTTGTATCAGCTATACTTTATTCTTCTATCACAGCTTGTCCTTCTCCTGGCAGGACACTCACAGGGACCTCCAACAAGGGCAACTGCAGGGGTGGAGCTGGTCTCCAGAAAGAAAATACCTGCATCTCTATATATCTCTAAATATCACTTTTTTTTTTCTGTTATGCTACTGCACTGTACTCGCAGCAAAATCCATCTTTGCTTTCTTGCCACTTTAAAAAATATTGCCCCTGGATATTTCCTTCCCCATTCTTGCTCCTTTTATTTCTAAAATGTTCACCAGAATGCACTGTATTTCTTCCCATGGTCTGGAAAATGGATCAAGGCAATGACACCTACTTAACATACATTTTTCCTCCCCAAAGCTTTGCAGTGAGATGAAGGAAGTGTCAATTCCTTCTGAAGGAGAGCAGCACTGGGACTGACTGCTGGCAGCAGGCAGCCAGGATGCAGACACACAGCCCTGGGAGATGAGCAGGGAGCAGCTCTGCAAACCTTATTCATTCAGCTGAAATGTAAATCCTGCTCCTCTGAGGGGAGTGGAGAAGCTGCTGTGATCCAGGCAGGATAAAGTGTGCAGGGCTCCAGGGGGTTTCATGCTTCAGGAGGCAGAGGGTCATGAGAAGGAGGGTCTCTGAAGAGAACTCAGAAAGAGAGGGGTGACATGGACTGACTGACAGGAAACGTCACCCCTGTGCCACCACTTGGCATCTTGGGCCATTTTCATGCCAGCAACGAATGTCAGAGAGCAAATGAGTACTGGCAGCTCTGGGACGGTGAGAAAATGGGTGTGGGAGTGTGGAAATGCTGACAACCCAGAGAGATGCAAAGATACATGGGCCATGTTTAAAAGCCTCCACTAAACCCCCTCCCCCTGGGAAGCCCTGTTTTGTTCCTCCAAGTGTCTGTTCTCTCTGCTCAGCACCAAGCCCTGCGTGTGCTGCCAAGGGCTGTGCACAGCTCAGTTATCATGAATGAAATGAGTTGAGAACAGTTGGGTATTTATAGGCTCAGCAAGCTGGTGCTCCAAAAAATCTAAAAGCTCTTCAAAGTGCCTTTAGCTCCAGAGCAACACTGACAGTCCCTGCCAGATTGTGGGGACACTTGGGAAGAAGACCCAACCATGGAAGTATCCTGAGCTTTGTGCTGGGCATCTTCCAGTTTGCAGAGAGTAAACAATAAATTAAAACATTAAGATATGGAAAAAACACAATGACATGTCCAAGATTTCTGTGAATATGGATACACAAGATAAGTTCTGCTTAGTTTTCTGTGGAAGAGCTCACTTCTTCTGTGAAAGAGACAACAACGTGGTGATGAATTTAAGTTAATTGAGTTGAATATTGCTTAGATATATTGCCAGATGTTCTAACAGTGGCTTATCACTAATGACACCAGACAGCTTTGAGGAAGCTAAATGTTTCCCAGATATACCAGTGAATCTCTCCCTGTTTCCTGGAGACAAACACTCCAAAAAGGCAGCAGGACCTGGCAAACCAATCATTGCTATCACAGAGCTTCTGTAATTCCAAACCAGTTCCGGCTCCTGCAGCCCTGGGGACCAAGGTACAAGGGCCAGGAGCCTGTCCCTGGCTGAACCTGAGCAGTGTGGAAGGCTCCACCAAGATAAGATAGTGGGCTGCACCTGCCATGCGGGCGCGTGTTTGGGATCCACGTTTTCCAGCTGCTGATCCCACCTCCCCGGGATCCACACTCACAGGGCTTGGGACTCAGCTCTTTCCAACCCAAACCATTCATGATTCTCTGACAGCAAGGCCCTACTTGAGGAGTGACACCATTTTCTATCTCCACTATGAGATATGTCAGAAACAAAAAACCCCAAACATATCCAACAGGAGAGATAGATTCTCATTGTTTTGCTCAGTGTTGAGTGCTAGCCAGGCCAACAAAATCCAGAGGGAAGTGTGGATAAGAGTTCTCTCAAAGACAGGAAAGAGGGACAATGTACCTAGAGGGGCTGTCTTCAGTCCCCAGATTCCCCAGAACAGTCAGTGTGGGGTTACAGTGCTGTAGACAAAGAATGATGGAGAAAAAATGAGAATATGAGAACTTACCACAGAGGACAGGTCCATGTTCACCATCCTCCTGTCATCCAGGTCGACTGGCTGGAGGCCTGCGACGTTGAGCTGGACAGAGGAGGTTCTGTAAACAAAGCTCAGCAGCCAGTCCCCCCTGGAAGCAGAGAAGAGTGGGAATAATCTTGTTGCCCAGCCAATGCCATGTGGAATCAAAGAATTCCAGAATAGTGTGAGCTGGAAGGGACCTTAAAGCTTATCCTGTTCCACCCCCTACCATGGGCAGGGCACCTTCCACTAGATCAGCTTGCTCCAAGCCCTGTCCAACCTGACCTGGAGCACTCCCAATGTGTTACTACTCAGACCACAAGGAGAGTGGATGTGCTGGGAAGCACAGTGATGTCTGGACCAAGACCTGCTGCAGGTGTGTGTGATGAAGCAATCACACCAGGAATGCTTGCTGGATTCAGGGCAGGTTCCTGGGACACAGGGGTGTAAGTCTGAACTGAATCCTGATCCATGGCTGTCGTCTCTTTACCTGCAGTGAGTTTAAAAATCTGACCCTTCTGTTTATTTCTATGTTTGCTCAGGGTTTGCACATTGACGTATTTCACCTTTTTAATGCACTGATAGGTTCTCCAGGCCATAAAGCTGTAAAAGTGATGAGACCTACAACACTGATGTTGTGACATAAATATTGACTGTGAAGCTCCTGGGAGTGCTCCTGATTTATAGGTACTGTAGAAATACATGGCTTCAGTGACAGAACTAGGAAGGGTTTGTTCCCACTCTAAAGCAGTGCCATAAGTCACTGTGACAGTTTCAGGGTAAACTGTAGCATGAGGACAGGAGGAAATACAAAACTCTTCTAAAGTGAGCAACAGCATAAAATCTGGGTACTGAAATGCCACTGTACTCTACAGAGCAGATTTAAGTGGGACATGAGTGAGATTTGTGCTCTGTGATGGCAGCAGGTGAAATGCTCCTGGCAAAGGTGCCCATTCCTGGCTACTCCCAAATAATCCACACTAGGAGTTGTAAGTCTACGCAGAGCCCTGCAAAACCTTTACAACACATTCACACTGCTCAGGTGTGGGTTCTTTCAAAAGCTGAGCCAGTCCAACTGATTTGGGTGAGGTTTCCCACTGGGAATTTGCAGCTCTGCTGTTTAAGTGGGATGGGACAGCTCCAAGAGCTGACAGGGCTCTCACTCACCCTGTACCCTCATATTCCAAAGCCAAAGGAGAACAAGGACTGAAGCTCAACAACTGGGCTCAAATCTGATCTCACAGGAATTCTATTCAGTGTAATTCATCCAACCTAAACAGAGTTACTCCTGAAGTGACAGAATGAGGCCACCCTTTGTGCAAGCAAGAGACCAGAGAAATCAGAATCAGGTGAGGCCTTACCACAAAATGTCTGTATAATCTTTCTCTCTACCTCAATCCTCACAGAAATTCCCCAAATGTCTCAATTCCCTCCTCTAGCTGCCCCTCATGTTGCCTGAATAACTCTCTAGACACACACACTGTATTTTATTCCAACAGTATAGGCAGGCTTAGAAACTGTAACAAGATCTTTTTTGTGTGTCTGTGTGCATGTTTAGGAAATGGATACACCGAGCAGTGATACAGTGAAATTTTTTTTGTAGAACATAGACAGGAAGAATATTTTCTGGGTAAACTCAGTTATATGCAACAATTTCTATAATTTATGGCTTCTTGGAGGAACTCAGAGCACTATGAGGGAGGCAGCTTTTCCTTATGGCACAGGAAGAAACATTGCAAGTGGTATTTACATCTGGCATCCTTGAAAATCCTGAGATCCAAAGAGGACAAAAGCAACAATTCCCAGCCTAGCTGAAAGATAGGATTGATAATTTGTTGTTTTAACCTTGAATACTTTAAATTTATTTATTTAATTATTCTTTCTAAGTGAAAACACTCTGTTAGAGTCACAGTAATGCAGTACTTCCCCACCTTCCATGTACGTGTGTAGGCATCCCTATGGATTTGTGCATGGAAAACACCAGCAGCATTTTCACCTGTCCTTGACCCGAGGGCTCACAGCTTTATAAACTGTCTTGACTTGCAGGTTCTTTGCTAATTTTCTTGCCTGGTTATTTCTCAATTTATTTCCCCATGTTCTTAGTCTTTCCCACTTATTCCTTGGTTTTAATTTCCCCTTATCTAATTGTGCTGGTAAGCAGTGTTCCTGCCACAATTATCTTCCAAGACACAGTCATTAGGTTTGAAGCTGTCACTTGACTAGTTAATAGCTTTACTGAGATTGCTTCAGCTGTTTCAGGCCTCTTAACCTCCCTCTTCTCACCTAGCAGCTCCCATAACTCTGCACAACAATTGTCTGCTTTTATTTCTAAAATGTTTTTCAATGTGGTTTTAAAGGGCTGGTATTTGTTTGGAAGACACTCTTTGTATTCTTTCATATCCTTACTAAATTTTCTATAGCTATTCCAGCTATTCATCCTTTGCAAGTTAAATGTCTTGTTCATGTGGACTATCTTGACCAGAAACCCACTCCAGACATAAAACCCTTCAATTTGCTTGAGCTCCTTCCCTTCCATTGTGATTTTCACATATTTTTCCCCATAAGCAGCCACAAGTGAACTGCACCTTAAAGCTTTTATAGATGCTAATTCCCATTCTTTAAGTCAGCAAACTTAATGCTGTATTTACTGCCTTCACACAAAGCTGAGATTTAAAGAGCCTTCAGAATATATCAGATTACACACATAAACACACTGACCCAGCTGCTTTAGGCTGTGAGTAGTGGAACATTGTCCCTCTATGAACATGGGCTTCCAGTGGCACAAAGAGCCAAGAGCTGCATCAAACAGGCTCCAGGTGCCTCCTGAAGCTGCCATCTCAAAGGGATCTGAGGCAGAGGCCTGGAGGGACGAGGCTCTGGCACTGCTCAATGTCCTCACCAGCACTCACAAAGTACTTGAAAGGGATAAATGCCCCAAACCATTTCCAGGCTAACAAGGCTGGGCACTGAGCTCACACTGACCTGCAGAAGCCATTTATGATCCTGCCTGACACCACTCTGGTGAGAGCTCTCCAGTGCTTGGCTTCTCCTTCCACTGGAGCTCCCAGTAAGACAACGTCTTCAATGATCCCTTGTGAGTCTGTCAAGGAGAAAGCAGAACAGTTCAGATTCAGAAGATGGATCAGAAAATATTCTTATGTGAAGTGTGTTCAGATGTGCACTACACAAAGATCATAATTTAGGTGGCTTCAATTTGAAAGACGGAAACAATGGAAAGGAGGATCATAAAAACTGCACACAACTTAAGTGTCCACAATCCACCTGGAGTTAGTAAATGTGAAAAACTGAGATCCTCAGACAGTGCAAAGAGGGAGAAGTGGGATGGCAAGAGGGAGAAGTGGCCTGGCCTCTGCCCAGAAAGGTGCTGTTCAAGCAGAAACCTCTAGAAAGGTCTGGAAACCCCTGGAAAGATCTTTCTGCTGACTCACTGATGTGGGTTTGCACAGAGCTTTGAAACAGCCCCTCTGTGAAAGGGTCTGAGATCCCACAGAGTGAGCAAATGTTGTCATACGTGAAGCATGAGGAACTCTTCCCACAGCTGATTCCATGAAAAACATGACCTGAACAGGCAAGAGGAAATCCCAAATTGTTAATATTGATTTGGAAGTAGCAACAATGGAGGGACTTGCCAATAACCAGTGAAGATCCATCAAACTGCTTTGATTTCCTTCTGCTGTAACCTGAACGCCCAGGGCCTGATTTGCTGAACAGCAATGTTGACTTTTAAGCATAATAAATCTTCCTCACTTATCAGAGAGCTGCAGCTGGGCAATTTCAGGAGGAATAATGATGGAATAAGAAATATTGAGCAGCTCTGCTACTTTCCTAAACTCCTGAACAATATATCAGTATCTTCCATAAATCTTTGTAAAGAGAAATGAGGCCTGTGATGCCACAGCAGTTAAATGGAAGACTCATGAGCAGAACATTCCAAATCCATACTCTGCACCTGTGGGAGACCAGGTCCCACAGACCTGAGCTGAACTCTGCATTTGAGGGAGAGGTGCTGCCTGGGCACTTCTGAAATGCAAATCACTTAGCTTCCTTTCCCTGAGAGCAGTAAAGGATTGGAGCTGCCTGCAGTGCCTGCAACCTTCTCTGCTGTGTAAATCCCATGCCTGACAAATCCAAATGAGCACTCCTGGAATTATTTATTATGGCAGAGCAATTTTTGCACCAATCAAAAAGAGCAAAGAGCAATTCAATTTTGTGAGTGTAATCTGTGAGCAATAAAGCCCTGTTCCCATAATTATGGGCAATGAAAAGGAAACACAGAGTCTTGCAGGAAGCTCATCCCAACCAAGGTTCTAAATTCCATGTCCATGGTGTGAGCCAAATGAATAAACAATCAGCTAATTCATCAGGATCCTGAATATTTGGGCAAGGTGTTGGAAGCTTTTGTTTCTCCAGTCCTTTATCAAGCTTATTGCTTGCTCAGAACAAAAAAAGTTTAGCCTTGGCTGAAAAATGCTCATTTTCTTTGAATGTTGACAGGATAGAAAGCTGGGAACAGATCATTAGCCTGCAGAGCAGCTGAGGCTCGAGATAAATGAAATCTATTTCACAGTTTGTAAATCTTTTAGATGATGAAGAACAATAAAGTCTGTAAAAGCGGTGAAAAGAAAAAATTAATTAATTAACCATTTACCCTCATAGAGAGTGGCTAATGAATAAGGAATTTTATAAAGGAAAATTTCCAATCAAGTCCAAGCAGGTGAGAACAGAGTGAGAATGAGAGGCCAAAATTCAAACCTGATTAAGATGATTTCTCCAGAAAAGGTGTGGAAGAAAGAAGCTGTCCCAGAGACCATAACCAATCCTGGGAGCTGGCCTTTGCTGTGCCCTATGGATGCAACTCACTGGGAAAGGGAAAGCAGCTCAGCACATCAGTCTTGACTGGAGGGAGAACAGCACTGAAATTCAGCTCTGGCTGTGTACAGATGTTCCAGGGCAGAGCTGGCAGCAGTATTCCCAACAGGGAGCACAGCAGGGATCACAGCCCGGTGGGATACTGGTCACATGAGCTGTGATCAGTACCAAACACCCAGAGTGTGACACCTCACTCCTGTCACACACAGCTGGGTTTCAAGGTTTCGTCTCTGGTGGTAACAGCCATTATCAATTTGCATTAGTTTGCTAATTGCTAAGTATTTACTAAAAGGCATGGGAATCACGATGAAGAAATCAGAGCAATGATCCTCCCACGCAGTAACGTGTCTCTGATGGCTCATTTACACCAGCTTCTACCATATTGTCATTTTCTGGAAACCTACTGAGCTCTGGCTCCAGAAGTGATCTGTGATGAACTATCCAAAGGTTGTTCCATTGCTTTGCAGAGAAGCATTTGAACAGAATCTGTGTTCCTGCCATGGTGTTTCACTGGCCAATCCATCATTAGCTCTTTGTCCTCAGAAATGCCAGTGCCATCTGGATACAGGGCCCTGCATGACAAGGCCGTATGTTCCTTTCGTGTGAGACATCCAAGTCCAAACCCAAATCAGTCTCAGCTGTCCCAGGTCCCAGCTCTGCTCCTTCTGTGGCTTGCTCTGGAATGTGCCTGTGAGAATGCCTTGGCAATCTGTGCTGAACATGCTGCTTTTCATCTCACAAACAGCTCAGCTTTCAGAATTCAATTAAGGAACTGAAAAATCAGTGTATGGTGGGAGCTGTTCTGATGCATCACCACGATACTTGCGTTTCTTTGGAGTGGCAGCCAACCTTCCAGACCCCTAAGGATTTCCTCCCTAAGCTATGGGCCCGTGTCATTCCAGAGCCTGTAGACTGAAATAAAAACCTGGAAATACCTCAGCCCTTGGCATTCTCAGGACACAAAAAGTGTAGATCTAGGGCCAGATTAAGAGCTGGTTCTGGCTCCAGTGTAACTCCATAAGGATTATTCTGGATTTGATTATATTTATTTTGAGAACAGAATTCCTGTATTTGAAGACTTTTATCTTAAATCAGAAGTGAAGTTCTGGCATGCATCTGTCAGTCCTGACCTTCTCCATGCTCACTTGACTCTGTTCCCACCTTCTTGGACTTTACTGGACATTTTCCTTTATAAAATTTCTTAGTTATGATTTACTGTGAAGTAAGTGGTTAATGAGTTAAATTGCTAAGTGGGGGGAAGGCAGGCTGCACACACTCACTGCTGACTCAACTCCAAGATACAATTTCCATCAACTGATCATAACGATTTTACTCTTTTTTTTTTCCTAAATTAAAAATAGAAATCTATTAATAAAGAGAACCACAATGGGTAATAAATTGGCAGATGGTTTTATACTTGACTTTGGGGGAAAATTACCACGAAAATAGCAGATGACAGTGGCATTTCAGAGACTAAAATGGAAGGCAGGACTCAGGGAATCAGATACAAGAGCTGCAGAGAGCTCCCAAGAAAGGCAAAGCATCCTCTGCTGGGATCAGGCAGTGCACGGGCAGCTCAGACTGATCACAAATGTCACGTTGTTGTTTACAGACCAAAATGACCAACTGAAACCCCTCAAGTGAAGACAGTGGATTTTTTCTGCTGGACTGGGGTAAAATGACAGAAGAATTTGGCTCCAAAGGCATTTAAACCTCGGGGGTTTTTTTGTTTTCATCCTATCCTAAAAGAGCCAACCTGTGTTCTTCCTCTTGGAAGAAAAATTTCTCCAGTATGAGTAAGGAAAATAAAGGAAAAAATGGTTAGAAGGTGAATGTTACCTTTTTCCTGAGCCATTTCCTGCAGGCAGAAGTAAATTACTCTGGCACCCAGGCTGAAGCCAATCAGTGTGACAGGTCTCTGGCCCTGAGAAAGAAGGAGAGGAAAAAATGTCACCAAATGGTGTTTTCTCTGGAAAGAGATCAGGATGGGGATCCCTGAGAGCCCGAGACACAGAGCACCTGCTTGTGCATCACCTTTGAAATAGTGGAGCAATTTGGTTGGTTTCAAAGGGATCAGGTCTCCTCAAAGTTATGCCCAGTTCAACGTGGAGAATGCTACATATGTGTATTTTGTATGTTTTGATCTTCAGAAAATCAACTGAAAACTAGTGATCAGAAGTTACAATGAAGGGGATGTCTCAAACAGGACCAAAAGAGATGCTGCTCTTGGTTTGAAATTTCCAAATTAAAACCTTATTCAAGGAACAAAATTTTCCTAGAAATGTTTCAATACACAGAGGAAGAAGCCATAATACAAAAATACTGACCACTTCCAGATTTCAGGCTGAGTGACAGCAGCAGCATGCGATAGTTATAAAAGATTATGTGGCTTCTAAGCTTCAAGCTTTTATTTTGAACAGCCTAATAAGATTTTCTGTAAGATTAAAGGGAGCCTAATCCCAACATCAATGAAAAATGGTCTTTGTAATATCCAGGGAGCAGGTGTGCAATGGACACCCCAGACATCTCATTAACTAGTTTCAGACTCTCCAGCACACTGGAATGTGTTTTCACAACAGCAAATGCTTAACAGACAAGAACAAATGCCCCATAGCAAAAGAAAGGGCTTGTATGAAAAAAAAGTTTATTGAGTTTTCTAGGATTGGGTTTTTATGAGAAATCAAGTTTGTTCCTCCTCTGCTGTTCCACCTTGCTGGGGCCACAGCTCCCCTTGGGCTCCCCTATGATCAGCAGTGACTGGTGTGAGACAAACACATGGCCAGCAAACACCAGCTCTGGCCCACCAAATGACAGCAGGTTCTTGGGGGGCAGAAATGTCATTTTTCAAGCCTTTTCAGAGAGACTTCTGTCACTTCTGTCTGGTACCAGCCTTTTCCCTTCTCTGCAGGCAAAGCCACAGCTCACTGGGCATTGGCTGCCACCCACTTTTCTCTCAGGTTGCTGTGCAGGTGCCTCTTAATGATCCATAAATATTTTTAAAACTTTGTATTTTCCTTTCCTTTTCACCCATCCTCACCTCCTGCTCTCTGACTTCCACTAGGTGAGTGGGCCTGGCTGTGTTGTGACATGGTTAAGCCACAGGTCATTTATGACCTGGATCTCTTCTTCCTCAATGACAAAAGCCTTAGGTTAAATGGAACAAATCTCAGCAGGATTTCTCTGCTCCACTTGGGACCTCCTCCTTTTCCCCAGTAAGCCAGATATCTGCTGGTCACCTTCATGCAGCACTCTCTGTGTTTTTGTTTTATTAATTTTTGTCCCCTTAGAAAGACACCATTTAACCAGCATGACTATAAAATTTCACCTCCCTGGGCCAGTTCCCTTCCAGCTGTTACTCCTGGCTAACTGTGGCCAGTTACCTGCTGTCTGCTGAGGAGGATGTGTGCGAGGTGTTTGCCCACTTCAGCAGAGCGATGCAGACACACTCCCCAGGGGTTGTCAATGACACTGGCAACAGTCAGGAGTGACGCTGGCCAAGTCAAGGCTGTCACAATCCCTGCAACACACAGAGGTTCCTTAGAAAACATCAAAAGCAAGAGAGTTCACTGAAGTTAAAGGCTAAGCCTAGGAGCTTATGTCATTTCCAGCTCTTCTTTCCCACTAGCTGTGCTGAGAAATGCTTTGCTGTACTAAAGATAAGAAAGAATCTGATGTTCTGACACAGGGGGGGTGTGTGCAACCCGTGTGTTGGGACGTTTCTGTGCAGCAGTAAATGTGTAATAATAGAGGGAAATGAACAGTCACAGGTGAAGGAAGGTGTTTCCAGCTGTAACTGTAACAGAATGATGCAATGACATGGTGGCTCAGCAGTCCAGGAAAGCACAGCTAAATTACAGGTGTAGTAGAGGAGGTTCTCAGGTCACTTCTGCTGGGCAATGCCAGCACTGCCTCCTCCAAAACATTCCTTCTTTAGGAAAGCTCCTTTAACACTGAAACTGCACAAGAGCCACTCAAACAGATCTGATAGGATTTACTTTCTTACCTGACAAGACAGTGAATTTTAGGGCTTCTTGAGCCATCATGTTCACAAAGCCATTCAGCAGGGAATCCAAAGCGTTGCCAAGCTCCATCAAGTACTTGGATTCCCAGGCCAGGCAGTACTGCTCACTCGAGTGCAACATGCTGCTCCACGGGGCTGTGAAGCTCCCTGGGAAAGGTTGCAAAGATGGAATTCATGTTTGGAGAGAACACAATGGCTGATTCCTGGCAAGAGGAGGCCAACAGAGCTGCAGGACACTGGAATATTCTAGCAATGCTGTTAATGACAGATCAACACTGAAGGGCAGAGCAGAACTGTCAGTTAATTAAAAGCCTTCCCACACTGTTCCTTCCCCAAACAATGCAGGTCAGGTTGAGGCAGCTGCTGATCAAAGTGACACAAGATCCCCCCAGTAGTCTGTCTTATATGGGGACACATGGATTGGCAACTACTGGCAGCTCCAAAATCACAAGGTGGCAAATTCCATAAAACTCCTGGCCTCAGTCCTTCTGTTTGAAGGACTGTGTACACAGACACACACTCCTGTAAGGAGGAAAATGGATGACAACCCTTGTTTTGTTCTTTAAAACATTCTAGCAGATTGCTAGTTATGGAAGAAGAATGTGTATCATCTGTAACTCCCTTTTACGGGCAAACAGACACAAAATGTTCCTGGAGGGACACACTTGCCTCTCTAACTGTGCCTGGGAGCCCTCCAGCTCTGAGGATTTGGACCTCTGGCAAGTGAAGAAAGAAGCCAAAGCACAACACTGCAAAATGAGAACTTCCCTGTGACAGCAAGCTGCAGCCTGGCAAGTGACAGGACGAGGCATCCTTCTGCATTAATGATATCCAGAGTTAATTATGGTGCTTCTCAATAAACTGGCAGCTGTTCAATCAGCTGAAGCTGAGCACATTAGCAGACAGGTAACATATTTTATGTGACAAGCTACACTGGAAAATAAAGTACTACAGACCTTTCAAGGTTTCCCCTGTAAGTCACCTCCAGAGTGCTGTGCTTAACAGGATTCACTTGACAGAACTTTCTTGCCAATAAACCTCATTAGCTGGCAGATACGGAGAGAGCCAAACCACACTATTTTCTGTTAATTCCTGGTGGATAAACATAAGGTCTCAGAGACACTTTGTACTAGTGCTGGCAATCATCTCCCAGACAGATCTCTTCTGGCAAAACCATGCAAGAGTTCCTATCAGAAACAATCCTGCTATGACTACTCTCAGTCCTGCTATCACCACCAATATAATGCCCTCTTTTTTTTCCTCTGTTTGCTTGGGATTGCAGATTGAGTTGCAAAGTCTTATGGTGAGAATTCACATGGTTCAGTTACCATGCCTTGGAAATATGGGGCAGACATGGTGCTTTGTGAGCACAAACACAGCCTGGAGCAGGACACAGCCACAGCTCTTGGAGCTCCTCTCAGCTTCTCATCATGTTCTTACCATATTTGCCAGTGCACAGCCATCCAGTGATTGCTATGGTGATGTGGAGCTGCTTCCCTTCCGTAAGTGGGAGGAATTCAAACTCTTCTATGGCTCCCACACGTTTCTTCATTTTGTATCCTACACACAGCCAGGAAGAAACACATGGCTCAGGGATGGCACAGAAAGGACATCCTCTGCTAACAGTAGGAGTTCATTAAGAAATTAATTGGGTAATATGGAGAGGGGTTTTTTTCCTTTCCAAAACCCTCAGTCAGCCCATGCATTTCTTATAGCTTGGTAAGGAGCCAAAATGATCTTTCTGAGGTTGTGCAATCTGAGGGAATCCAGCAGAAGGGGTTTTTTGCTGTAACAGCTGCTTTCTACATGGCAGCATCTTTCTAACCCAAAGCAGGAAGTTTTCATTTCCTTCATTAACCACACACCAAATATTCTTTCTCTATTTGGTCACCAGGGGTTGCACAGTACCTTAATCAGCACTGAGACAAAGTCTCACGGATTACATCTCAAATTGCTTCCCTCACTCTGCAGAGAGCTCAGTGGGGTCATTAACTGTGTTTGCACACATGATACTGTGCCCCACTGGCTGAGAATGGTGTGGTCACTCTGTTACCAGTAAGACCAGCTCCTGCTGCTCCAAAAAGGGATGCCATGACAGCAATCCCAGCAGTGGATCCTAAAGCAGCTGCTCCAGCACTCCCGATGATTGTGGCAGCTCCCGCAGCAACCAGAGGGGCAGCCAGGCCTCCTGTCAGACCTGAGGACACAGAAAGAGATATCACCAAACTATTATCCCTTAAAAACCCCAGGCAGGCATTCCCCTGTGCTGGGAGAGTGCTGCTACTGCTGCTGGAAGAGCTTTTTGCATGTCCAGTAAAGAGGCTTTCTGAGACCCTCCCCAGGCCCTGAATCTCTGCCCAAATTCTATGACTGACTCCAGATGAATGAAGAATAATTTCAAAGTCAAAGGAAGACTATGTGGTGATCTGGGGTGAGCTCTGTTTGCTCAGGAAACATTGATCTAATCTCACACTTTTGATTTCAGAGTTTAAGATCTGATCCTCTTATGACAGCAAAGAAGGAGAAAACATTTTTAAGGGGTGACAACCTCAGTTTAATACTTCCCCCAGTTAGTGAAGCTACACTGGAATAACTTTTCCAGCTAATTCTTTCATCTTTATTTTTGTGAGGCTGAAAATACTTTTCTTGGAGTCACACCCCTCTCTGTCCCTGGTGCTGTGTCCCCAGAATGCCAGGGGCAGCCTCACCAATCACTGTTCCACCCCCAACAGTTGCCAGACCGATCAGCAGGTATCTCTTCAGCTTTTTCCTTCTTTCCTTCTTTTTTCTTGAGACTTCTGCAGTTCTGTGGGGGGATTAAAAGGACAAAAACTAAGGGAAAAGCCCAACGGATAACAATGCTGCATCAGAATCTGCTTTTATTCTCCTCAGTCTAATTTCCCTCCCAGGAACAGTAAAAAGGAACATGCAGGTGTGGACTGTGACAGCACACTGAGATTTATGAGCATGGATTTAAGATTTAAATTGAATGGATTAAATGGACCACAGATTTAAATTGAAACAATTTAATTGCTGACAAAAGCCAACAGATATTACTTACTCAGAAAACCCTTCCTAATAGGGCTGAAGCTTGTAAAGAAAAGAAAGAAACAAAAAGTCAAAAGCATTTCATTAACTATATGTTGCCTAAGTGTCCTAAAAAACCACAAGAAAGCTAAGAAGAAACAGGGAAAAGTGTTTGAAATAAAAGGGAATACAGAGATGCAATTAAACTGTTTTTCAAAAGCAGTGTTTATTACAAGCTGCTTTCTAATTGCACATCACAATAATACAATAGGAATTAAACACAGTCATCAGTGTGCATTTAAGCTGTATTTTAACAAGCTTATCAGAAAGAGGTAAATAAACCAAAAATGAACAAATACTAGTTATTAGCCACTACTTTTGACTTCTCTCCAGTGTCTTTGTTTTTTCTCCTACAAGACGTCCTTCCATTTCAGAGGAAAGTGGGAGAAACAGAGGATACTGGAATAAGTTGTTTCAAGAGGAAGGTTCCTTCTGGCCTGTTTGCACAGCAGTTAATCTAGGCCTTGAAACATGACAATTTATCTTGCTTCCAAACTTGGATATTTTCCCTGTTAATCCTACCCTAATTTTGGATTTTCATTATCCATATAATTGCTTAATCTTTCCTGGAACCCCCTAAGCATGCTGTAATTTTGATTAAGACAATTTTACACGAGTCCCAAACAATATGCAGCTTTGTGAGGCGCAGCAGGAGGGGAATGGAGCTCAGTGGGTGAAATCCCTGAGTCACTGCACTCACTGGCAGAACTCCCATGGACCTGCACGTCATGGAGACTTTGTCTCCACAGAGCCCCTCCAAAAAACCATGGTTCATTACTTTATGCAGCTGCAAACGTGGTATCTGCAGAGAGCAGCACCTCTCCAATTTCTGCACAGCCACAGCCACTTCTACAGCCCCACGGACAAAGCAAGGTTTGGCTATCAGAGAATCATGGAATCACTGAGTTTGGAAAAGATCTCCAGGACCATCATGTCCAAGCTGTGCCCAATGCCCTCACCCTGTCCCCCAGCCCAGAGCACTGAGTGCCATGTCCAATTGTTCCTTGGACACCTCCAGGGATGGGGACTCCACCACCTCCATGGGAAGCCCCTTCCAATGCCTGACAGCCCTTTCCATGAAGAAATTCTTCCTGATTTAACCTGAACCTCTTCTGACACAGCCTGAGGCCATTTCCTCTCATCCTTTCCAAATGCTCTACTTTGTGCCTTAGTCACCAGTCTGAATGCTTGGCTTTGGATAAAATTGCTCCTGGAGTTCCTTATATGAGTGCTGCAGCCAGGCTGTTCATACCTAAGCTGGCAATACCCAGTAATTTCTGTTCTACAGGAGGTTCATCAGCTTTCACAATCACTGCACTATGTCTCAGGCTGAGAATAATGACAAGAGAGTTGGAACATGGCTAACTTGGAGTCAGTTGGAATAATAAGCAGTTTGAGTTATGTGGGGAGAAAGAGAGTGGCAGCTAAATGCTTGCCAATGCAGTAAATAAAAGGAGAAGCTCTGCCTGTCACTGCTTCCCTTCTGGAGCTGCCAGCAGCTGCTTCCTAATGGCTCCTCCATTGCCATTATCACTGGATTACCAGACTGCTTTTATCCACTGTGGTAATTAACTGCTGCTTCTGGTATTTCTCCACCCTCACTGAGCTCAGATGTGCAGCTTCTTGCCTGAACCACAAATTATATTCAGAGAGATTGTTATGGGGAATTTCAGGTGATTTTCCAGTAAGGAAAGGTGCAGGAGCACACATCAGCAAGCGAATGTTGTGATGTTTTCCAGTTTCTTGCAGAACTGTGTACAAAAGAAAGGTTCTCACCTGCAGGTCAGAGCACATTTGGTGCAACTAACATGGTTTAAGTTGTTGGAGTGTTATTCTTTAGAGGATTGTGCATTTAATCTCATAGGTTCTGGGCCTCAATCCAACATATCCACAGCAGCAAAGGCAGGAGAAAAACCTCCTGTTAACAAATATCAGTAAAAACACCTGTGCAGGAGCTGCCAAACCCCTGGTTGGTTACTTCTGTTCCAAAACCTCTTGCTGGTCAAAGCTGGAAGCATCCCAAGCACATAATGGTATTCCCAGCCCCAAAATCTGTGAGGTCAAGTGGTGACAGGTTTATATTCTGCTTCCTTTCCCCACTGACTCCTGACTTCAAACCAAAGAAAGGGTCATTGGTTCCCCACAAATCTCAGCCTCCTTTAAGCACAGCAACAACAATGTGTTCACACTGTGGTCTTGGGCTCCTCTCATCATAAGGATTTTTATTTTTCTTTTTATCCAACAGACATTTACTCCCATGGCTGCATTTTGGGCAAAGGACAAGCTAGGAATCCCACAGCAGACACACAGGAAGCCCACTGGGCTGGCAGCAGGGTTTCAAATCCACACTGTTCTTTCACTGTTATCAGACACAGCTTAAAGGCCCAGCACTGAGCTGGTTTCCACAAACTACAGCAAAACAGTCCCCATTAATACCAACCCTTGCTCCTGCACACCAAGTGTTTAGAAGTCCACGATCTTTGAGATTATTCTGACTTTCCCTTTTTACAGTGTGCTATAAAGTTAAGCATTATTTAAACACAGCTGTTACTGGAAGATACCCATCACATGCTGGACCCCATGGTAAACATCTGAGCTGAACCATGGCAAGGGTGTCGATTAAAGACTTTATTAGCATTCAGGGTAATCTCATAACCCGTTTGCTGAGTTGACAGATGAAAATATTTCCCTTGAAAGTCTACTACAGACTGTTTACTGCCTTCAATATTGCTAAACTGTCACACAATTCCTGCCTGATGAGAGGAATATAAAGATACTGCATTTTTTATAGATACCAAGAATTAATCCTATGTTAATAACATAGAATTAAGAGCCAGGTCTGTACATATCTGAAGATTCAGCCTCTTGCCCTCAGAAATCCCCCTTCAATAGGAGTTATTCAGCTGTCTCTTACAGATGCTTAAAGACAGATCCAGAGACAATGAACAGGATCTGGATCTAAGATCTGAGGATCTAATCCTGATTATGTGTAGGAACTTCATTCTGCAAGAGGCAGTTCTGTTTGAAGGATATTGGGCCAAGAGACAACAAGATCTTTGTGATGTATTTGTGCAAAATCTACAGTCTCTGAGAAGCAACTGGAAAGAGGAAAGGAGGCAGCTCAGAGCAGAACAGCCTGTACCAGTGTGCAAGGCCAGGTTTCAGCTCTGATTTTAAGAATGCTGAGCTTTTCTTCTTGTCAGTGCTATGAGGGCTCTGCAACCCTAATCAAGCCATAAATGATTACAGTAAGAGCCATGAGGGGAATAATCAGAGACTGGACTTAGGCACAAGTAATTACTGCTAAGTTTTTGAGCACTGGCAGTGTTTTTTGATCCCATATCAACCCAAATGTTCTTACTCTGATTCTTCCTCTTTTTGTTCCTTCAGGTTCTCAAGCAGAGATTCCTCCAGGACTTCCAGATCTTCCAAGGGAATTCTCAGCAGCCAGCTGACACGACAGATCAACACCCTGGCTCGAGCATCATAGGATCCTTGAAGAGAGAAAAGCCCAGGAAATCAGTCTGACCAGTCTGATGACACAGTTCAGTTAAGGAGCAGAGTACTCAAGGAACGTGTCACAGAGCAGCTCCTTCCCCCAGGCCCTTTTTTTCTTCCAGGAACACGAGAAGAGACTGATAAATGGAAAATCCTTCTTCCCTGCAAACAGAGCCACCACACCAGGTAATTCCTCTGTGGCAGGAAAAAGATCTCAGATCCTTTGGTCTCCATCCTCTGTGGTAGAGGCCTGCTGGCAACTTTTCAACAGAGAAATGATGCAGCAGGACCACTGCTTACTGGAAATATCAAACATGTCTGTGTGGGTAACTGGGCACAGCCCACCTCAACTGCACCACTGCAGGAAGGTGGCATTTTGTAAGAATGCATTTCCATGCAAAAGCTTTGTCTTCTTTGGTGGCAGCAAGAGGCACTCAGGAGTGTAAAGCTACACACTAGCTCCCCCAGCAGCACCACAGACAAATGTTTGCTTTTACAGTCCCTGCTGGAGATGCAGGAGTGGACAGTGCACTCAGACAACAGCAGACAACAGAAGTGAATACTCCTGGTTTTGTAAGCATGTGTTCTTCAAGAAAAGACATCTTAGAAGAAAAGGCATCTTAAATGTAATAGACTTTAAATAATTTGTGCCAACTCTTGGTTTTTCAATATGTTTCTCTCAGCAGCACCTACTACTTCCTGATGTTTGGCTTTTATAAAGGGTTCTCGGTGCACTCTGGGATGAAAAACACAGTTGTTTTTCTCAAGGTGGGTGAAGATATCAGCAAGATCCAATTACAAAGAATGTTTGTGATACCCGCTGCACGTAGATCAACTATGGCAATCTATTAAGATTATTTATTACCATCATTACCAAGATACCAAACTAATTCCACAGCCTTAAATGACACCCTTGATCAGGTTTGTGCGTAGTTGAGAAATGAGGACAGGATTTATCTTCACTCCTTCCCGAAATGTGGCACGTCCTGCAAGTCCAGGCAGGTGGAATGAGCCCCCTTCTTTTTTCTGTCTGCTGACACTGCTGGGCTCCTTCCTCACCAGCCTGATGGGAAGGCAGTGAGGCTTGGAAAGAGATTTCTCCTAAATTCCAGCTTCACAAAATAAGCAGTTTTGCAATAGCTGACTTGTCAATTGTCCATTAAAAATAAAGCAAGAACAAAACTTGTTTTGTTCTGCAGTGCAACAGGCTATCAGCAACCAGTGAGTTCTTTCCTGTGAGAACATGTTAAAACACAGAGATTTAAAAAATGCAAGTAGTGATAGAATCCAGGCTTCTTTTAGAAATGAACATTCTGTTCAGCAGACAGTCTTTATTTCATTAATTTTATCAGACTAATCCATGTAATGGATTGCAAGCCAGAGAATGTTTTATGTGTAATATAATATATGAGAAAAATCACATTTATTTATAATGGGCTTCACAGGACACTCTGGAATTTATACCCTGATATATTTTTTTTCTTTTAGGCAACCAGCAGAAAATATTTTAGGCTGAGATTTTCATAACAGCTTTACTGCCTTCCTAAAGGAAGAGATCACCTGATTCCCTGGAAACACTGGAGCAAAATCACCCCACTCCACCACATTTACATCTGCTTGACAATGTGTGATGTGTGAAGGTAAGGAGGTGAAGAGCTGTTCAATTTTCAGTGGGTATTATTAACCATTCCTAAAAGAAGAGTTGTTTTTCCTGAAGGGGATGCAGTGAAGGAGTGTGCAGCTTTTGCCAGAGAGGAAGCTGAGATTAAATAGGATAGTACCTTTTTGAGCACTTCAAAGTATCAGATGTAAACTCAACTATATTATTTTTACAAAGAAAAAGTAAACTTACCATCTTGAAGAGAGAACGATAAAAGGTCCTAAAGAGAAAAAAAAAAACAAACCAAAACCTCAATTTAAAATTGATGATGTAGGTCTGGAGGGATCAAAATGGAGGCATAAAACCCATCAGACTGAATTACTGCAGCAGCTCAGTTCATAAGAGGGGAGCAGAAAGTTACAATTCAGTGAGGCAGCACAGAGCAAAACCAGTCCAAAATTCTCTGAAGGCCAGTACAAAGGGCTGGACAAAAGCAGATAATGCTTGGTATATGCTGAGGCATCCCACATTTTTTTGTTATTTTGTTATGATCCTGATCTTACACCAGACTTCAAAGTTTTGAGGAGCAGGGCTCTAATCCTCCCACTCTAATGCCTTCTGCTCCCTACAGTCACATATGCAACATCACCAACAGGTTTGAATGTTCCTCTAATGGCCCCTATTTTCTTTGGCATTCTGGGAATTCACAGCTTCAGGCAGTAAGGCTGAACTGGCATGAAGTTCTTTTGGATTAAGTGAGTTAAAAAACTCAGAATTTATGGCCATCTGTCAAGATTGAGGGACTTGCCTTCTGTGTTGGCTTTTTACCATAAAAAAATGGAAAAACAAATCAATAGATGGTTTCTATGGATAAATCCATGAAAAAGAGGCCAGTGTTTTTACAACTGTGTTCTCCTCTTTTATTGCCACTGGACAAATTCTAAGCTCTTTATGTGACTACATTAAGTACCAGCTCAGTTGAGCTGCTTCCCTCTCCTACACACAAATACAGCACAGCTGAATTTTACACAGAATCCTTTCAGCCCTCTGGGAACACAAAAAATGCAGCCAAAGATGTAGAAGGCTGCCAAGGAGTTTATGATTATTAGTCCTGTAAGCTCCCAAGCAGTTTGTATAGTAAAAACGTCTCTAACCTGAGAGTCCTACACATGAGAAGTGCAGAATGCAGAACAAACCACCCTGAACCAACCAGAAGAGGGACAAACTGCACAATGCTCCCCAGGCTGGCTGGTGGGGTGTGGGAATTGGAGACACCAGTACAGAGGGAGGGATGTAACTGGTTTCCCAAAGGCTGAGTACTGGGAGTGCCCAGGGATCAACTATGTGGGCACCATCAGCTCCTCATCGGTTCCTTTCTGGGGGAAGAGTCGGCACAGAGGTGTCAAAGCCCAGCAGAAGGTGTAGGGCTGGGAGCCTTGAGCAAAAAGCTGACCAAGCAAAAGGCCTCGAGTCTAGAATAAGGTGAAGCTTGTGACCTTGTTGCCACAATTCTCCATGGACTGCCATGAGCAGCCTCTGGAAGAGGTGATGGTTTGTGGGCAATAAACTCTCCCTGAGTGAGGCTCAGGGACCTGGGGCTGTGACTGATGTCCTGTCCTGTCAGCCCAGTATCACCTATGGCACCTCGTATCAAACCACCCCAGATAAATCTGGCCTAAGCATGTACACACGTGCCTTTCAAAAGGTCAGGGATGCAGGTAGGTAAACAGAAGATAAATTATAACAACTGTTTTTATGGCATCCGTGCCAGTTAGCACACTCAAATTTAGGCTGCAGTTTAGGCTGTGCACGTACTGCACATGCAGGCAGCTGGAATCCAACCAGCAGTGATTAGATTAGTTCACAACTGGTTTGTTTTCCTCCCTAAGCAGCAGTTGTTATATTGCAGCCTTATTCTGAAGTCAGTGTTTTGAATCTCCATGAAAATCCCATGACAAGACAACCACCCATATGACTGAGAAGCCTCACAAAAGAAGGGAGTCTTTATTCAGTCTTTGCCAGCTTTTTCTGAGTTGATGCAAGTTCAAAACCCATTTCCTTAACAACAGAGAGCTCCAAATCCACATTACAGTGAATGTGGGTAGGAAACCACTGGAAAATAGGCATTCCAAGTATGTTGAGAGAAAAAACGTATTCATAATAAGAATTTTCAACATCTAATCAGCTATCACAGCTTCTACACCTCTTTTATTACATGGCCTTCCCATACCACACCCATAGTCTGCTATGACTACTGTCTTTAAAGGATTCAGTTACCACCATCTGCCTGTGTGTTAGTCATCTGCAATGACACAAAAGACACAAAGATAACAATCCATAATCCTCAGATGTTCACTGAATCAATGGTGAGCTCACATCTAATCTCCTGACTTCATGGATCATCTCTTCAGCTCCTTTGACACAAAGGGCCTTCAAAAATGCAGCGTTAGTGCCAGTAAGGCCCTGCCACTGAACATACTGAGCAATTAAGAAGATACTTAATAAACAGTAAATATTGCATCAGCAGCGGCTGAATACAAAGGAGCACTAGAACCATAAAGCAAAAGATCAATAATTCATAAAGCTTTGTCCCATAGCTTGTTTATTTCCAGGTAAGAAGGAAAAAGCTGATCTCAGCTTATCATTTATGTTTGCCACACACCAGGGTTTTTTCCAGACACACCTCTGCTGCCTTGCTCTACTCAAGACTTTCATTCTGTCCTGTGACAAAATCAATCATCTTGCCCACATGCAGATGACTGTGTAAGGGATTGCTGCTGTGGCATTAGACTGATAGTTTTTCCTCATCTTTGCTTTCAACTGATCAAAGCTGTCTATTGTTTCTGTATTCCACCAAAATCCAGGGGATATCCTCAGTTTCCTGTCAGGGCAAAATCCTGTATTCTTCCGCTGATCCAGAGCCACTTTTGTACAAGCACATGGAGCCCTCATGCAGCATAGGCTCGGAGCAAGCACAAGCTAAATTTCATCCTTAATAAACTCAGCAGCAATGCAGGAAAACCTGCCTCAATGCAGAGATTCTATCCTGAGGCAGAGAGAATGAGGGAAACAAAGCAGGAAGCATATCAAGGCAGAAAAATATGAGTGTAGATGTACTGAACTTTAGGGAAACATCATCCAAAGAGCCACTTAGAAGATCTGCTCTGAATTATTAAGATTAAGATCTCTGTTGCTGTCCTTGTATTATTGTAGGACTTTGGGCACTGGAACATTTGGACCAGGAGCAGATCCTCTGAGGCATTTTGTAGACTGGAGAGAAAAAAAGGTGGCTGAGGAAATGGGAGCCGGTCAAGGTGACCAGAGAAGTTCACTGCTCTCTTATCTCCCCTAGCACAGCCAAGTTCTCACATCTGCTGCTCTGCCAGGCCATTGCTCAAGGTGAGTGTGTGATAACCCGTAATCAGCCAATATCAGAGCACTGGGTGCACTTGGGGTGTCTGGCACAGGGTGACAGTGCTCTCGTTCTGTGTGGCACCAGCAGCAGCCTAATGCTCTCTTCATCCTGCCTGGCATAACATGAGGTTGGATGAGGAGAGATCTTCCCCAGCAAAAGCAAACGCTGCCAAAATGCTTCACCTCTTTTATCTTTCCATCAGCTTTTACAACAGAACATTATGGAGCAGTTTCACTTCCTCAGTGAAAGAAAATAGTCACAATAATTTCCTTCTGGTCAAAATGTACTCTGGGAAAAAGACTTTGGAAATTGTGCTCCTTGGAGCATGTGTGTGGAGGTGGTTTGTGATACATATATAGTGAAGGGGCTTTCAAACAAGTGAGAATCATGTCTACTGTGCTCAGGGTGTCACTATAATCTGTACAACACATGTATGAATGGAGACCACTGCAGTAACACAACCAAAGTAAAAACTTTGTCAGTTCTCTGTTCTGTAGAGTGAAACCATCAAAGACACAACTCAGCAGACAGTGACCATGCTTCACATTCATCATTTCCGTTAGGTCTTTATGGATAGACTGCCAGTCCTCCCACAGCTACTTACAAATAAATGCCTATCAGAAATATTGATTTTATTTCCCTGACTGCACAAACAGCACTTCAGCTGCAAACAGACAGATATGACAAACCTCTTTTGCAAAGCAAACAAGGGCGAGGGGAGCACACAGACTTACCTGGGTAATGAGAAGTGGATTTTCTTTCAAGATGGGATCCTTCAGCAAAATTTCAGTGAAAGTTTCTGTGCCCTCACCTCCTAAGCCATCAGCAAAGGCTGTCATGGCAGGTAAGACAGCATCAGGCAGGTCCAGCCACTTCACAAAGCCCTTGATGAATTCTGTCCTGAAGGAGCTGTAAGGTAACAGAAGCAGTTAAGGCATCACAAGTGGGTATTTCAAGGCTCCACAACTGGGTATTTTTGGAAGGTTTGAACAGCCCTTGGTTTCAAACATCAGTTCACACAAAAATCAAAGCATCAGGAGTCAGAAGAAGGTGAATTGCTAAACAAACTGGCTAAATAAACAAGGAAACAATCTGAGTGGGACTAGACCTTGCTTCAGAACATGCTTTGATGTCTGCAGTGTTAAGGGATGTGTTTTCTGCTGAATTGTAAAAGCCTTAGAGGTGCAAGACAGAAAGGCTCTTCCACTCCCCCAGCTTCAGAGGCCCCGCACAGAGTGTGATACCAGCTCTGGCTGAGCCACCACCCAAACTCCACCTGGCCTGCCCAGGCCTAGCTCCACTTGTACCTTTGCTCGTTTTCAGGGAACAGCCAGGCGAGGGATATCCCGCAAAGCGCCGCGTACGCGAATCTCCCGGCTTCAGGCAGCTGCCGGCCCAGGAGCACGCCCGGCTCCCTCTCCCCGCCGTGCTCAGCCTCCTTCTGCTGTTTCGAAGCCCAGCCTTTCCACTTCTCCGCAGCCATTTTCACCTGCAAGTTCAAGGAGGAAAAAGCAGCAGAAAAAAACCAATAGCAAACAGCTGGAAACCAGGAAGTGAGGAGACAAATTGCCTTTGTTTTTTACTGCCACACTTGCTGCTGGAATTAAGTCAGGTCTGACCAGGTCCAGCCTGTCTGTTGCCCCCAACACACTGCTGTGACCGAAGAAGACACAGGAACAGCACACAGATTAACAGTTCACCAATTCTCAAATGTTTTGCACAAAATTAGCTGACAATAAATATTTCAACCTGAAAAAGGACAAGTTCCCTTTGGGATGCAAAAGAATTGGGCGCCGTTCAGGCCTATCAGTCCCACATTTACTGCAAAAATAACATGAAAATAAAAGTCCTGCCCCTGGTGCAGGGACCAGTACAGCTGCCTGGGAAATAATTTTCCTCTCTCATCCTCAGCCCAAATTGCTCCTGTTTGTTTTTTTGACAGCATTAGGAAAGTTGAGTCCAGCTGCAGCCTCTGAGAAGGACTTTGATGTGTCCCACAGTCATTGCTGTGCTTTGCTTGTAGTATTTCTCCTCTGTAAAACCTACCACTGCTCTTTCCCTAAAAATAAGATCCCTGCACCACATGGACCATGAGCTGGACCAAGATGTTATTTTTTAGAATGTAGATGTGCACACTTCCAAGTGATGGGCTTCCAGCTGCTCCCCTGATGGTGCCAGCAGCAAACTGAGACGTCAGGCAGGTGACAACAGCTAGCTCATTTCAGATACAGCCTGGATAACAACCTGGTCCAGGGCTCACTTCCATCACCTGCAATTTCTACTGATTACCTTAAGATCCAATCAGTTTCTAAGGGGCCCAAATCACCCATTTTATTTTATAGTTCAAATTAAAGTATTTCCTTTCTTCCACACCCTGGCTAAATAGGAATTAGGAGCCCATGACACTACAAGTGACTCCCAGGGGATGCAGACCATTTATGGATCATTTCAGAGCCCTAAAAGAAAAAACTGCAACAGGAGCTGCTCTTTTAAAAGAGATTTTATTATTTGCATGCCATCTGTCATGGTCCTTTAGGAAAGGTGCCTGTCCTGCCTTCCCACTCAGAAACCCTAAACATCCAAACTTCCAGACCAGTTTTCCCAGGAATAATCTAACGCTAAAGTTTCAATAATTCTACAATTATTTGTCATGTCTGCTTACCTCTGTATACATTATGGGAGACAGCACTGAAAATAAAACTCCCTTCCCTGACAGATGTATTGATTTCTTAACTTGGGCTCATAAGAAAAGAGTAGCAGCTAAAACAGATCCATGAGCAGTACAACTGTTTAACCTAATTTCCTAATAACATAAAATATAGAGCAATAATGGAGCAACACCACAATGGCTCCTGGCATGCAACAAATCATTCAGAGTGCTGAGTAGCTAAAATACCCAGAGAAAGTTTCTGAAAGGCTTTGCTCTGAAGATGATCAATGTACTTCCCTCTACACAGGTATATTTTTCCTTATAAACATGTAGGAAATAATAGGCTTGGAATTTTTAGACATACAGCTTAAAAAAAGGGCAATGTACGATTTACTAAAGAAAACTTGGGCCAAGAAGTTTTGCCACAAATCCAAGATGAGGGAATTGAGAGTTAGAAACATATTCCAGAAGTTATTTATTCCAAAAGCTTTTAAGTCTCATGGCACTGGAATTCCTATCCCTATCTCGAACAATGTAGTTCAGCAATCAACAGCATTGCCGTAATCTGAAATGTCGCTTGAAAGAGAATTTTTTATCACTTCCAGCTCTCATTTTTCAAACAAAGCTCTTTGTTTTCTTGAGAAATTATGTATTTTATACAGCAGATAACACAATCCTGTTTGGAAAGCAGAAAGATTATTCCTCTGGGCTCTAAAGCTGTACGATACACGTGCTCCCTGCAGCTGAAAGAGGAAATAGAGATAGGCTGGCATCGTGTTTGTACTAAACTGTGACAAAGGCAACCAAACCATCATCTCCACAACCTCCCAAAGTTAATGAGGCATTTCATTAACTTCAGAGGAGCGGTCGTAGGTAATTATTCAGACGGGGCTGGCCAAAGAGCTCCGTGTAAGGCACAGTGGGGAAAGCACAGCCCAGCTGTGGTTACGCATCGCACACAACGCTGTGCCTGTGGAAACATTTGGGCAAAAGAGATTTTTTTGGGCACCTGCACATGACTCCAGAGGTGCTGGAAGCATCACAGCCTCTGCTTTTAATCTGTAGATATGAGGTATAAACATGAAATGCCACTAATCCAGTTCTGTCTCCATAGAAGAACACACAAATATGTTATGGATGGGCACAGGGATCAGAGCCCGAGGGGACAGGGACACGGAGAAGCCCAAAGCAGAAGTAGTTAGAAAAGTGAGCGTGTTTAATTCAGTTAAGGTTTGCATCCTAAGGTGTGCACAGCAACGGCTGAGAAGCGATGTCCTCACAGTGAAGTGAGCAAAGCTGCGGAGAGGGAACAGCACATCGAGAAGCGTGAAGGCAGCACCTCAGCTGGGGAAGCTGTGAGGGCGGACACCGCCACAGCTGCCCGTGGTCACATTTACCACAAGTCCTTCACGTCTGAAGTCTCTGCTGATCCAACACAGCACCTGTTTACGGAAAGCGGCGCTTCGGGCCACGCTGAGGGGAGGGAAGCAGCGGCCGGAACAAGGGAGCGGCCTGAGGGGACGGTCCCGCCCGCTCGCCCCTCAGCCCGCGGCGCTGCCCCCGCCCAGCCCCTCTCCCGCCCGGCCCGGCCCGGCCCCGACCTGCCGCCGACCCGGCCGAGTCCCGAGCACCGGGAACCGAGCACCGACTACCGCCGCCAGCGCCCGCCCCTTCCTGCCCGGGCCGGGCTGGCCGCCGGCACTGCGCCATCGGCGCTGCCGAGTGCGTGGGGAGGGCGGGAGCGGCGCTGGGCTGAGGGGATGGAGGGCACTGAGGGATCACAGAATATTCTGAACTGGAGGGGACCGCAGTGGTCATGAAATCCAACTCCTGAAGTGAATGGCCCATAGAAGGGATCAAACCCACGATCTCGGTGTTGTCAGTACCATGCTCCAACCAACCGAGCTGACCCCGGGATCCCCTGAGGGCATGGTGAGGGATGAGGGGGTGGTGAGGGATGAGGTGATGCTGCCTAGCCCCATTTCTCATTATAATTCCCTCTATCAGGCCACAGTGTATTACCCAGTCCCTATATGAAATCAGGAGCTAGCCAGGTAAGGTAAGCAGGGCATGGGACTTCAGAGTTGAAACTTTCTTAACAAAATGACCAGCATGAATTAAAGTTGAGTACAAGCAAATCCTTTACATTTTGGAATAGGAATATAATCCCATTAGCCTTTTCTCTATAAACTTAATTGCCGCTTCAAAGTCTTGCATGGTTATTGAGCCTAATTATCTTGTCAGATGGGAATCTGTTCAAAAGATAGCAGGTTCCAGAGCCTCATGGCTGCCACCAGCATGGGTGAGCTCTGAACCACCTGGCTGTTAGTGGCTCTCAGGCTGGAAAACATTTCAGTGCAACTGCTGAAGGAAAACTTGGAAGGTGCTGCTCTATAACTCTGTGGATCCATAAGGATTCTTTCAGAGGGCCAGTCTTGCCCTGGAAATCAAACTTTTGTATGCTTTCTTTTTTTTTTTTTTTTTTTTTTTTTTTTTTTTTTTTTTTTTTTTTCTTTAAAAGAAAGGGGGCTCTGTAGAAAGTAGTGTAGTGAAACAAATCTTTTGGAAGGGCAGGGTGAAGCATAGTAACAGATTTCACTGGTCATGTTCATTCTGTTTTGATTTCTTCACATCCATGTGCTGAAAACATACATGGGCTTTCAGGATCCCCTGTGAGTGATCTGTTCAGGCCAATATTAATTCATTTGCTACAGACCTTTACAGTACCAGTCACCCACTGGTGTTGGTGAAGGGAACTCGACAACAATATTGTCTGTGAGCTTTAAGACTTGCCCAGTGTTTCTGAAATTATTTTCAGTGCAGCTAAATATCTGGTCCAGTCTTTATATTTGGAATAATACAGTATTTGGGTTTAAAACTACCTGCCTTTTTTCCCAGCTGGAAAGCTTTTTTTTCTGGTTGGTTATTAGCAAATGTCATATGTATTCTGCAGTAAGCCTGTTGCTGTCCAAAGATATGAGAATATCCAAAGGATTTATATCCCTTGAAGGCTCCCATTCCTGGCAGAAAACAAAACTGTGTTTTCCAAGACTTTGGCTGCACAAGAGCTCCTACCCTCTTAGTCTAATCTGTTTTATCTGCTGTGAGACACTCTGTGTATTTATATACTGAGCAACTGCAGGACATCAGTTTCCATTCTTATCAAACACAAATATTTACCTGATCCAAGGTCTCCTGAGATCCTTGACACTCTTAAACATGCAGTTTAACCAGAGAAATCTATTTTTTTCCTCAGTTTAATTTTAGTTGGGTTTCAGGGTATTTTCTTAGCAACTAAGTATTTTTTTAAATGAAGGAACACTCCAACACTTTATTGCTTTGCTTTACTCACCACCTCAGCTCTGCAGACTCTCTAATACACTTTCTCAGTTACAATTCCTGTCAATAAGGAAACTAGGAATTGTTTTGACATTAATTGTCAATGAGGAATTGAAACAAAGAAGTCAATGAGCAATTCATATTATTTAAATTTAATGGAGACATTCCATTTTAAAATATCACACATGGTGTGGCGCAGTCAAGAGATTTCTGTTTACCTCTGTGAGCGTCTTCAAGGGCAATGCAAAGGGGGCAAGAAAAGAGGTCCTGCAGGTTGCCAGATAAAGGAATACAGGTGAGAGGAACTATTTCAGTGCTAAATAATGTGGGAAATGGGGAATTTGGAGGGTCATGAGGTTTTTGAGCCTTGCCCTTTGCAAGCCACAAACCAAGATCAGGAATATTGATTTTGCCTCTTCCTTTCCAATTTTGTGTGTAACTTCAAATGACATCAACTGACATCCCCTTTTCCCATCCCTGCCAGGGATTGAGGTGATAATCTGGGTTAAAAATCTCTCTTCCAAACACCCGCTCCCTGATTTAGCAGCCTTATTTCCCACTCTGTCCCAAGAAAAGATGTCCGTGTTTTCAGAGTGGGAACCACAACCGTGGAGTTTTGCAGGACATCACCTCCCAGATGTTCCAGATAACATCCTGCAGAGCTAATCAGGAGGGGACACAGACATGAACAAAATGGCAAAAGCAAACCAACACAATTACAAAAAAAAAAAAAAAAAAAGTGTGAAAACACATAAATATCAACATATAAATAGTTAATTTTGTTTGCAGTAATGAGATTTAACAACAGTGTGCATTGGCATTGAGCCAGCTCAGCCAACTATTGAATTTATTCTCCGAGAGATTGTTTTTAAGTCCAAAACTCACTGGTGTGCCCAGCATGCACCTTGGCCCAGTCCCTGATCTCTGGAACAGACACATTAATTGTTTCAGGCAACAGTAACAACCTGGATCTCCTTGTCACAGGAGGCAGGGGAGTCCTTCTTGCACCTGCAGTGGAATTTAGGAGTGCAGCAAAGCACCATAGACATGAGCAACCCCAAAGTAAGCAGGAGACAAATTACCCACTTCACCCTCCCTGAGTACATAAAGGGGAGGATGAGCATGGCGAGGATCACCCCCAGCAGCAGGAGCAGCAGGAGTCTCTGCACAGCCAGGCTGCTGTGTGCTGGGCCGGTTTCCTCTGTGTTCAAGATGTCTTGGCTGCTCTGAGTCCAGCTGTTGCCATCCAGCCCCATGGCACAGACGTAAACCTCAGGGTTTGAATCAAGGTTCTCCAAGCGCTCCAGGACGTCTTCTTTATTCTGGAGTGTGCGGATGAGCCCTCCTGACACAAAGGTGGGCTTTCTGCAGAGAGGGCAGGAGATTGTCCAGGTGTTCTCCTCTTTCCTGAGGATCAGCTTGAGGCAGACAGCGCAGAAGGTGTGCTGGCAGTCCAGGAGCTTTGGGACTCTGTAGATGCTGTACTTGTTGAAGCAGATCATGCAGTCCATGTCCAGGGTGGCTGTGTCTGAGCACTGGTGGTTCAGTTCCAACGTGCTCATTTCGGGAGAGTTTGTGTCCGTTAGCACAGCGAGCGGCCTTGAGTTTGGAGAGTCTCGCTCCAAAACTGCTGGTTTAAAGGCAGCAGGACTGTCTCTCTCGGTTCCTGAAGGTCTCTCCATTTCTTCAGTACACTCTTCAGTGAATCCCACTCTCTTCTCATGTGTTGAGTTTTGTGTTACGGATCCTGCTCTGCTCATTTCTGCAGCACCTCCTGCCACGGGCGCTGGACTGTCTGCCTCAGCCTGCAGTACTCCAGGAGCTGACGATCTGTTTTCCTTGTTTGGCTTGTCAGTGGATTTCTCCATGGAGATAAACCTCGGTGCAGCTTCTCTCCCCTTAGCTGAAGGATTTCCCGAGTCTCTGGCTCCTTTTATGTGTTGCTGTATTTCTGCTGTATGCCTGATTGATTAGTGAGAGCCTTAAGCGAGTCATGCTCTTACAATATGATGTTTTTATGACATGGGGACCAGAGTTAATGATTGACTTCCCAGCCAAGACAGTTTACAATGACTGATAATATCAGTGGGCAATTCCTGTCCGGAAGCAGACTCCATGGCATTAGCAGACCACTGTGACAGCCAGACACTATTATTAAATTAGAACTCTCTTAGATGAAAGCAATTTCATTGTTCTCCAAACAGTGCTCTGCTAGACAGTGACAGGCTTGGGGAATTACCTGTTTCTGACATTGGTGTATTGAATGCAGTGCTTTGATTAAAGCATATGTATCACCAGTTTTGGGCTCTCTGGGTAGGAAATTTGCTCTTGGTTTAGAAACACTTACTATCTGACAACACCAAGTGAAGAATGAGATTGAAATAATTAATTTGACTGTTGAATGTCCAATTGTTATTAGCTCTTTTATCCTAAGGTATCTCTTTTTTCAGCCTCCTGTTTGTTTTAGTCATCAGAAGGTTTCCAGTACAAACTGAAGCATGACTGAGGCCCACACAGGGTCTCTCAGAGTCCACGAAAGAGATCAGAAAACTAAAAGCAAGACCAGTGTCCTAGATGGTGGGACAATCTTCTTTCCTGTGGTGTTCACCAAACAACCTTGTGCACTTGGGAATGCCCTTCCTGACTGATTTTGTGAATATTCATCTCAACTGAAAAAAAAATGCCTGAACAAAATCCCTCAGTCTCTAATTTCTTTCTGCCATTTTATTTGAGCAGTAAAATACAGATTGTTTCTTAGCAAGAATCCCATGGAAGGAAGGAATGAAAGAAAGAAGGGAAGGATCACTAATCCCAAAAAGACAGATGAGGTCAGTGTTACCAGCAGAATACACGCAGTACCACACTGGTAGCCTCAAGTGCACCTGAATGCTCACACTGCCTGTGCCCCCAAGCCCCAGCCCCTCCCTCCCAGAGAGGAGCAGCAGAAAGAAATGAGACAACTGCAGATGAGGAGGGCAAGGAGTTCAGGAAGGCTCTAATCTCATGAACTCGCTGGAGGGGGATGAGGTGAGAACTTGTTCTTATTTGCTGAGAAATACAAGGTTTGTCGTAAGCAAACTTCGTCAAAGTGCCTGAGCACTGCTATGTTTCTGCTGATGTGGCATGTTGTGGTGCTTGATGGACTTTTGGATGACCCCAAATTTTAGAAGCCTGAGTATCTCTAGGTTGCAGAAGTTGGTATCAAAGTGCAGGAATGTCTGGAAGTAGGCTGGTGAACTGCAAGACTCATTTATCTTTCTAAAAAGAAAATTTTCTTTTGCATTTCATGTAACTCTGTCAGCAAGCTCATGCTGTTAAAAAGAACTGGGAAACTAGAAAAACAGATTTACCACTATTACAATAGTTTAGAAGCTTCAAATTTGCTGTGTCAGTTCCCACGTCCAAAATGGAAATGTCTTAAAATCTCCTGATTTATAATTACTAGAACATTATAAAAACACCTTGCAGATGTCGGAAGTTGGAACAGACACCAAGAGGGACAACTACACTCCCAACATAAAAAGTTTAGAACTAGTTGGGATAAATCTATGCTCCATGTCTATCTGCTCTGTGTTCTACCAGTGGGTGGGGGTGACTTGTCTGTCTTTTGTCTCTTGTGCTGGAAAAATGGTTTTTCCTTGTCCTCCACTGACAAAGTTTTCAGCCAAGCCCTGATTCCGGCTCCTCTTTGTCTCTGGTGTCACGAGTGATGCTCCCAGGCTGGCATGTGCCTTGTGCTTATCTGAATTGCTCACAGCCCATTAACGCTCCTCTGGCTAATTACTGCCTCATTAATCATTTGCAGTAAGTTTATGTACTCATACTGTTTTCCCTCTTTTAGTGTGTTTGCATAACAAAATGTGTTTCTAGAAATGCTTTATGTGGAATTGTTTATAGCAGGAAATAGATATAAAAGGGCAGTTGTGTCATTCCTAGTAAAATCCTCATGTGCCACAAGCCAAACATCCCAGAAGATCCTGGGGATAGTCCCGTGAGCTTCTCCCTGTGCTGAGCTGTGGTTCAGGCCGTCCTGACTCTGGGCAAGAGGAACAGAAAAATGATACACAAAAGTCCCTGTGAAGCCTCTTCTTGTATTCCTGGGACTGTTCTGTTGGTGTTCCTCACAAAGCTGTTTGGATGCGCCCTCTGAGCTAGGAATTGGAAATTCATAGAATCCCAGACTGGTTTGGGCTGGAAGGGACCTTAAAGCCCATCCAGTGCCCCCTCCCCTGCCATGGCAGGGACACCTTCCACTGTTCCAGGCTGCTCCAAGCCCTGTCTAGCCTGGCCCTGGACACTTCCACGGATCCAGGGGCAGCTGCTCTGGACAACCTGTGTCTCCCCACCCTCACAGGGAAGGATTTCTTCCCAATATCCCATCTATTTCTGCTCTCTGGCAGTGGAAGCCATTCCCCCTTGCCCTGGCACTCCAGGCCTTTGTCCACAGTTTCTCTCCATCTTTCTTGTCAGCTCCCAGATGAGAAAGGTACTGAAAAGCTGCAATTGGGTCACTCTGGAGCCTTCTTTTCTCCAAACTGAACAATCCCAATTCTCCCAGCCTTCCTTCATGGGAGAGGTGCCCTCTGCTCATCCTGGCCTCCTGTGGACTCGATGTGCAGCAGTTCTGACGCCATCGGGCAGTTTCTGTCACGACACCAGCAGAGAAAACCAGAGTCAGGTGCACAGCGATGCCCTGGGGGCTGCTCCTGCTGGGTGATTCCTTGAGCCGGTTCCTGTGGGACAAGTAGAAGAGCCAAAGAGCAGGAGGATGACAGGAAATCCTCCCCAAGAGCCCTGCTCCAGACAAATCACCCATCCTGCTGTGCCCCTTTTCCAGCATCCTGTGAGGCGTCTCCCTCAGTGCTAGAGGAAGCAAGACGCGGAGGTTCAGTTTATTGCACTTATCACATTTAATTAATTAATCATTGCTGTCTCGGCTCCGCTCCTGCCCTGCCGCTGCTGTCAGCCCTGTTCTCCTGGTGCCACCTCGCGGGTAGTCCATCTGCTCACCTCCCTGCTTGCTGCGAATTCATTTCGCCACGCTGATCTGGGGCAGAGCAGCGGTGGTTTGGGGTGAGGAGTGCTGATCTGGGGCAGAGCACACACGGTCTGGGGCGGCGTGTCCCGGTGCAGAGCGGCAGCAGAAAGCGCCCACCCGTGAGGTCTAGGCCGGGAGCTGGGCTGGGCAGCAGGGAAGTGCTCTCGGGCGGAGGGAGTGCAATTGGTAGCAGAGGCCAATTAGCCGGAATCCGGCAGCTTTTAGTACAACATCGGTGATTGTGGCGCTGCTTTCCGCAGCCTCCCCAGCCCTTCCCCGCGGACACACCGCTCCCGGAGCTTGGCTGCGCCGTCCTTCCCTGCGCCACTCCCGCTTTTCCATCCGCAGCCTCAGTTTCCCCGCGAGACCCCCCTGTGCCCTGTTCCCTCTCCCTTTCTCCCTTCCTCCATTCCTCCTCCTCGAGGATCCGCGGGCGGCCGGGCGGGCGCTCACGTGACCCCATACCGGCGCCGCGGTCACGTGAGACGCGCCCGGTGCGCGATCACGTGACGGCCCGGTGCGGCAGGCGCGGCGGCCCCGGCGGGGATGTCCCGCAAACAGGCGGGCAAGGCCCGGCCCGCCGCCGCCGCCGCCAAGAAGGGCCGGCGGCCCCGGCATTCCCCCGCCGGACCGGCCCCGGGCCCCGCTCCGGGCGGCAGCGGCGGCCTCGCCAGGCAGCTCCGGGCCCTCGGCCTCAAGCTGCGGGAGGTGCCGGGAGATGGGTGAGCGCCGCGACGGGTGACCCCAGCAACCCCGGGGATTCTCCGGACATCCAGCCCTGAAGGCTGAGGGCTTCCTCCTCCCCGGGTGATGTGAGCCCGTGTCCCGGGGGCCGAGGATTGTCCCCTCCCGGCTGAGTGGGCCCTGCCCTCCGCAGGGGTGAGGGCTTCCCCGCTGTGCCCCTCAGGGATCTCCGCTGCTCTCTGCCTGCTGTAGGGCCCGACGGCTCGGCCCGTCCCATCCCTGGTGCCCGGGGGGCCGCGGGCTCCGGTGTCCAGCGGAACTGAGCATAGGAAGGTCCATAAATGTTCTTAAGGAATACTTTCACCCCCTTCTTTTCTAGAAGGTGAAAAGGTAATAAACGTTCCTGCTGAGAAGTTGCTCAGTGGGGCATTTGTTTGTCCGTCGTTGCTTTGTGTCCCTTGTCGGTGTGGGACAGTTTGGCCCAGCAGTTTGACCATGACACGATCACTCAGACGCAGCCGTTCAAGGCCCAGGGAATGAGCACTCCTCTGCATCCACAGCCTTGCTAAACTGGGCACAATGAGCACAGCCCCTTTCCCTGTGAGCTGTATTCCTCCTGCTGCCTCAGACACACCCACTCCTCCTTTCCCTCCGCAGGAACTGCTTGTTCCGGGCCCTGGGGGACCAGCTGGAGGGGCACTCCCGGAATCACCTGCGGCACCGCCAGGAGACCGTGCAGTTCATGGTGAGGCAGCGGGGGGACTTCGAGCCCTTCGTGGAGGATGATGTGCCCTTTGACAAACATGGTATGTGCTCCAGGGCACGTCCTGGGAGGCATCCTTGTGTCGTGCATCTCCTCAGAGCAGCTTCTTACTAACCAGGTCCTCATCCCAGAGCTACCTTGGGGCTCCTCTCTACTTTTTAGAATCAGGGACTTTGCATTTATGGTTGTTGTCATGCTGTGGGAAGGTGAGCTGTTTAATCTGCATTGAATTTGTCCCAGACATTATTTACATTTGGGAGAAACTTGGAGAAGGAAAGAAGACCAAAAAGGCAAGGAGTAAAAATTAGGTGTTTTCAAAAGGAACTTAAGAAAAATTGTTTCATTCTTCTTGAGTACTGGTGGGTATTTGGCTGTTCCAGTAAGTGGCTGATTTCTTTGGGTTTCTTTCTCCTTGACACTCAGTATTTCCTCCTAGGAAGATCCAAACCAGAGACAAATACAGCCTTTGATGTGCCAGGTACCATGGAGATGATGCATGAAGGTAGTTTGGTCATGCAGTACATGGCACTCCTCCTTCTGAGCTAACAGAGCCAGTGGCCTTGCTTTGTTTAAGGGTGTAGTGCCTTTTTTAGAGATTTCTGTGGTCCTTAAAATGCATTACCTCATGTTGCAGCCAAATTCTTGTTTCACAGGTGGGATTTCCCTTCCAGAATTTCTTGGGCTCATGTTGAAATCTCACCCCTTGTTATCCCTCCACTGCTTTTGGAAGTATCAGAAATTAGGTTTCAATTCTTGTGAATCCTTTTTCCTTTAGTTGCCAATTTGGCCAAGCCTGGTACTTTTGCTGGCAATGATGCTATTGTGGCCTTTGCAAGGAACAATCAAATGAATGTGGTTATTCATCAGCTCAACACTCCACTGTGGCAGGTGAGACACAAAGCTTCTACATTTTTGCCTAATTTTTACCTGGAGGATATAAATACTGTGGAAAATTCCTGATTTATTAAAAAAGAGCAGTAGCTGCAATGTACTGGGCATGGTGCAGAGCTGTGCTTGGTTTTTGAAGAGGGGGAACACTTGAGATTTTGGCTAGGAGATGGGTATGTGGGGGCAGAGCAATGTGTTTTACTTGGGTTTTAAGCTATGACCTTCAGTGCCATGCTCTGTCTCCTGAAGGTCATACTGCATTTGAGCTGAGTTTTCTGATAGGAATCCCAAAATGGGTTGGGTTGGAGGGGATCACACTGGATCATCTGGTCCTGTCTTCCAGCCCCTGATCCCTCAGTCTTTCCTGGGCAGAGGGATGCTCCAGGCCCTTCCGCCCTTGTCCACAGTCTCTCTCCATCTTTCTTGTCAGCTTCTTCAGGCACTGGAAGGTCACAATGAGGTCACCTTGGAGCCTTCTCCAAGCTGAGCAATCCCAGTTCTCCCAGCCTTTCCTCACAGGAGAGGTGCTCCATCCCTCTAAATCAGTATGATGGCCTCCTCTGGGCCCACTCCAGAATGGAAAGAGGCTTCCCTAATGAGAGCTAAATTGGCTCATTTTCAAATCTTTCAAGAGCTTTGGGATTTGTTAGATACCTACTCAGGCTCTGGCAGAGGAGAAATGTTTAATAAGTCTTACCAAGTTTCTGCAGTGGAATAGTGTAATAGAATAGAAAGCAGGAGTTAAGTATAACCAAGTGTTGAGTTGGAACCTGAAAGTGAGCAAGTGTAAAGTAGATGAATGGAGAATTATTTGTTGGAAAACCTGAAGTCATTAATGCAGCACAGATGGCAGACAGGGCTGAAAGGTGGCTTGGTGTGTGGTCTGGGAGCTGAGTGAGATAAGGCAGTTCACAGACGTAAAAGGGTTGGGAAACTCTGAAGCCCTAAAGCAAGGAGTTCTGGTCCTTTGCTTGCTGACGTCTGGAGAGCTGTTGGGTGAACTTGGGCTGGCAGGTCAAGCCAAGCTGGTCTGCAAGTGCAGTGGGATTTTCTGCATTTCTGGCAGGAGCTGGAATGCTGTGTAGCTCTTATCTAATAGTTTGAGACACCGATAATCAGGGTAGGAACTATTCTCACATCAGTATAGATAATACTCAGAGCAGGAATTTTCTGTGGAAATTGCTGTAACTTGGTGCTGACGAAGCAAAGCAACATTTGGTTGTTAACAGTGCTCCTGAATGGAGTTAATACATTTTCATGGATTTGCTTTCCTTTAAAAACAAAACACAGCTGCTTGGAATGCTGTTAAAACAGCATCTTGTCCCGGCTGCAAATCAAAATTTACTCTGAGTGACTGTTTCCAGTGTTGCTGTCACTTGAATGGCCTCTCTTCCCTCGTATTTGAGAGTAAAATGACATGGTACATTCCCTGGGAGCTCTTGCTGAAGCTGGTTCTGGGAAGATGATCAGAAAACAGCTCCTGTGGAAAGTTCAGGAAATAGTTCTGAGCTTTCCACAAAAATATTTTCATTCCACGTTTTGTTTGTTCTGATGTAACTGCCCAATATTTTACATCTGGCTTTCATACCTTCTTCTCTTCCCGTTTCAAACGCTCCAGCAACCAGTCCTTCTTCCTTCCCGGTGTTTGCCATCGCTGCAAAAAACGAAAACTCAGAAAAATGGGGCGCTGAAGCCGATTCCAAAGGCTCACTTGCAGTTTGTTTGTTTTGTTGAGATCCGCGGCACAGACAGGAGCGATGCCCGGGAGCTGCACATCGCCTACAGGCACGGCGAGCACTACGACAGCGTCAGGAGGCTCAGCGACGACTCGGAGGCGCCGGCCTGCCTGAGGATGGAGGTGGGTTCTGATGGAATGAGCCAGCTCGGGGTGACACACTGTGGGGTTGTATTCGAGGGTCCCGGGACGAGGGAAGAGATGAGAATCTTGACTCCATGTTTCAGAAGGCTGATTTATTATATTATGATATTATATTATATTAAAGTGCTATACTAAAATTATACTAAAAAGAATAGAGAGTAAGGATCCATCAGAAAGCTGGAAAGGAAAGAATGGAATGAATAACAAAAACACGTGACTCTCAAGAGAGTCCACACAGCTGGATCTGTGACAGGTTATTAAGTAGAAACAACTCACATGGACCAATCACAGATGCACCTGTTGGTAAACAATGGACCACATTCCACAGCCATCAGATAGTTATTGTTTATATTTCTTTTCTGAGGCTTCTCAGCTAGAATAGGAGAAAAATCCTAGCAAAGGATTTTCATAAAAATATCATGGTGACAACAAAGAGCTGGGGAATGCTGCCAGCTGATTTCCATTCTCACTTGGGATGGAGGGAGGAGCTGGGTTGCTGTGTTGTGCTGGGACAGCAAAGCCCTGAGGTTGTAGCTCATGCTGCTGGCTCTCTCGGGAGGGGCTGCAAGGAGGATTTCAGCCTCTGGGCTGGAAATGAATTCAAAGCTGATGCTGTGATGTGGGCTGTCTGGAAGCAAATTATGTAATCATGCACCTCAAATGGAAAAACAGAGGGAAGGGAGGAAAGAGCTGGAAATGCAACAGCTGGATATGGTTGTCTTCCTCGTATCTCCTTTTTTGATGTTGAGGAGCAGTTGTGCTGTGCTTGAGGTTCTCTGCACACAGCTGAGGTGTGGTATTGTATTAAAAATATTCCATTTAAAAGCTCGTTTATTGTGATTCATTATGTTGTAGTACACTGGAGTTTGTTCAGCAGTGCAGGAGATGTGGGAAGCCCTCAGGGATGGTGGCAGTTACACAGTTTCCAAGAGGGTTTGACAAGGGATGTTCCTGAGAAAAGTGTTCCATGATAATTACTATTCTTAGGATGCCAGACTTTGTTGTATTGCATGCTTGTGTGATCTGCTGGGTGTGTGATCAGTGTGACCTGCTGGGCTTTGATCTTCTTCAGATGCTTTGCAAGAACGATTCAAATAAGGCAGGGGAAGTGAAGCCACAGAAGGGCAACTCTGAAGATGAGACTGAGGTGGAGATGGAAGATGCTGTACAAAAAGTGTGCAGTGCAACTGGGTGTTCAGTAAGTATTGAGGAGCCTTTCTGGGCTTAATGTTCAAACCTTGATACATGGAAGCAGTCCTGGGAAAAATTCTAAAAAACTCATATCGTACAAACTTGAGTACCATGGCCATCAATCAGGGTGCATCTCATCCTAGAATCAACCCTTAAATGCAGGTGAAATACCAACTTTTTTGTGGATGCCTGATAATTTTGGAAGGTTTGTCTTGAGGCTGTCATAAAAATTCACTTGGAAACAAATCCTGTAAGTTCTGAAATCCTTTGGGGGTGTTGAAGATCCCAGATAACTGGATAATCTGTGACTCCTGGCTGTTGGCACTGTGCAGGTGCATAGAACAGAAAGGGCCAAGGGGAATCTTACACTGAAAACAGCATATTCCTTTTTTCTGATAGCTTCAGGAATTTAAGATTTTCCCCCTCATCCTTTCAGAAATGGAGCACAGACCAAGTAAATGATCATAAAAGCAGCAGCCCCCTCTCAGTGGTGCAGGTGTTGTTAAGTGTATGTAGGTCAGAGATTTGAACTTCTTCAGTGTTCTCCTTCCCCTCTTGTGGACAGGACATGGATTTAGTAAGCCACATTCTTGAGGTGGAGGACTACAACGTGGAATCTGCAATATTTGCCATCTTGCAGGTGAAGGAAGGGGAAGGAATAGGTGAGTGCACAGTTTGTCACTGGAGGCTTCGGGTGACCATAATGTTGGTGTTGGGGATGGGAGCAGGAGAGGTGGTGTTTATGTACTGCCACTTCAGCCTTCTGTGCTGAGGAAGGTTGTTAGTGAGGGCAGCTTCAATCCAGCTTCCAAAAATCCCCAGGATTTCTGGGAAAAAGAATTGGCTGACAGTGCAACAACTCCTGGGTAGAGCATGTCTGAGGAAAACCTCTGCTGTTGGCAGGTACTGAGGAGCAGCAGGAGCCCCTGGGCATGGAGCAGAAATCCTGCAGCAGGACACTGTGGGAAGAGAACGGAACTGGTTCAAGAATCTTTGGAAATCAAGGTGAAGTAGAAAACAACAAGGGTCAAGCTGGATCCAGGGAAGAGAACCGAGCCAGCAGAAACCCAAAGGTGTGTGAGGGGTTTGACAGCAATGCGAGCACCCTTCAATGATTGGGGGATGCCTTAGCACTGCTTACTCAGCAGCTCTCTTCACCTTTCAGTTAAAAAGAGCTTCTGCTCACTGCATTTTGTCACTGCTGCAGCTGTGACTGCTCTGCCACAAACATTTCCTGGTGACGTGCAGCACTCTTCCCAAAACAGTTCAGAATAAAGTCCTGATAAATAGTTAGGAATGTCCTCTGGCAGCTGCCTTGGTATCTGCTTGTCTCCTTTATTACTTTTCCCCAGCTGAGCAGAGCACATGGGGTTTGAACTTTGTGTTTTCATCCTTCCCTTTCAGGTGGCCAAGAAACAAAGGAAGGAGCAGCAGCGGCTGGAGAAGAAGAAGCGGCAGGAGGAGAGGCACCGGCAGAAGGTCCTGGCCACCAAGAGGGACAGTGCAGACACCAGGACAGAGACAGACCCAGCCAGCCACGTCACCCTGGTGAAGGCCATGGCAGCCCTAAACATATGACTCAGTGCTCTGATGAGAAAAGCAAATAAAACTGATGAAGACCAAATTCCCCCAGGAGAATTTCCAGGCACCCATGTTTATCTTAAAGTCCATCTCTGCTGGGGTTTCCAAACACAAGAGAACTTCCTCTTCCTTTGCTTTGGGGAGGACAATTGCTCATTGATTCTGCATCAGCCTGTGGTGGGAAGAGCTGTTTAAACTTAACAGGAAGTAGAGACTTGGGTCTATAATCTTGTAGTTACATGAAGGTGAGGACCTTTTCTTCACACAACGGTGTCAGATTTGTTTTGACATCTCTTGATGTGCCTGGTTTTGTTTCATTGGGTTTTTTTTCTTTTATTTGGTTATGCCTGGAGGAGCTTTATTTTACCTTGTTGTCAGGGAAAGCTTAACAAATCTCAACTCAGGAATATCTCTGGTGGATCTTTTTGTATTTAAATTCAAATAAAGTAAGGGAACAGAGTCTCAGAATCCTTTCCAAAGCAAAGTGTGTCAGCCAGCACTGTCTCAAATAAAACATTCCTCTTTTGTTTGCCATGCAGGAATACAGTGACAAGTTTTAATCTCACTAGAACTGCTGGCATTGCACTGAGCAGGTTCAGAAGTGATGAATACATGGAGGGAGACAGGGATTGCTGCATCCATGCCTGCTGAGGTTTGGGATCAGCTCCTTTAAGATGAGACCTGTAGGGGGGAAAAAACCCCCAAAACAATAATCCCAGTGGACTCATGAGAATGCAGAGCTGATTCTTCGATCTGGTAAAATGTGACAGGAGCAGGCTTGAAGTTTCTGATGAGTGTTGTTACTCGGACACCTGGAATCTTGTCCCCTTTGCCCTGTTCCAGAGCTTTTGGGCTACTCCAGGGCTTTAGTCCAAGTTAGGAGCTGGATAGGTATTAGTCTCCAAATGAAATTAGTATAGCCAAAGGACCAAGAGTCCTGAGAAGAAGCTTCCAGGCAGCAGTGATCCCTGGGAAACCTGCCGATTTCACTTCATAAATCAAGCTTTTTTCCAGGGTAGGTTTTTTTCTTCTTAAATTCCCTTTTAGTGAGGTCACCAAGTAGGATGCACAGCTTGACTCCTGTGATGTTTTCCACCGTAGGACTGAGAATTTGGATTGAGGTGAAAGGACTGTGGGACTCAGCCTTTGATTTATAGCTCACAGTGTTTCAGCTCGACTCAGGTTTTTGGGCTTGTAATAAACACTAAGCTTGAAGAAAGCACATGTGCACTTACACACAGGAGACACCTCATCAGCCAGGGCACAGGTGAAAGGGATTTTTTAAAATTAAGGACTATTGCATTTGAAAAATTTGTCTCTGCTTTAAAGTTTATAAATCAGCATGGAAATATTAATTTTTTTTTTTTTTTTTTTTTTTTTTTTACTGAACTGCTAAGAACTGGGCTGGTACTTGATGTGGTCTGCTGCTGTTACTTGAAGAATAAAAAGAAAGGAGATCTCCTGTAAGAATTGGTGGTGTAGGAATTCCTTTTTCTCCAAGACAGTAATTTTTACAGTAGTGGAAAGGGAGGTGAGTCACAGCTTAGTGGGGAGAAAGTGCAAGTTCTTTCAGGGGGTGATAAATTGTGACAGCAGGTTTGGCAAGGCAGTGCAGGTGACTGTGTCACATGTGTCCTGCCCAGTCCTGTGTTTTGGTCTGAAAGGCAGGTGTGTTCTACAGGTTTGGAAAGATAAGAAATTGCAGCTGTACACTGTGAGTAAGAGGTTTGATCTCAATGAATTGGGTTTTTGTCCTGTGGAGCCAGAGCTGATAAGGCATTCGTTGTTGCCTGAAGCCTGAGGGCTGTGAAGGGAGTTGGTCTGGAGGCTGAGCAGGGAACCCAAACCTCACCCCATCGTGTGTTGGATGAAAGGGGGGGGTCTGCAAAGCAGCACCAACAGCAGAGGGAGAGATGGCCTGCAGCTCGTGGCCTCTGATACATGGAACAAAGTCTGCAGCTGAAAATGCTTTAATTTTGAAGTGTAATATGATTAAAATAAACTCCTAATGTGCTGGGCTCATAAATCTTGACAAACCAGTCAAATTCCCTTTATCTTGCCAGGGTAGCTTTGTGCCTGCACAGCCATTCCATATCCAAAGATGTTAAAACTGATTTTGTCTGTTTCACATTTTTCCCGTTGAAATTTCCACCTTCCCAATCTAAACTTTTTTCCCTAGGGAATCTTTGTGCAACATTCTTCACAGAACTCAGTTTACGCAGAGAATTTGCTTTTAAAACTGGTGGTGGATTTTCCTGGGAGGAGGAAGGGAGGCAAGAAAGCAGAGCAGAACAACACCGTGATTCATACATCATGTGTGTTTACTCCTTGGTGGAGCTGAGTGCTCCGTAATCCACGGGCCAGGGATGGACAATAAGCTCTGGATATTCCCTTGGGCTTTGAGGAGGATGACTGTTTGTTCTTAGCAGCTGGCTGACAAATATCAGGGTGTTTTGGCTGCTGCTGCAGCAGGGTCACTGTGAGCCTCTCGAGGGCGAATAGGCAGCAGGAGGATGCAGAAAGCCACTCTCCCTGCCTCCTGTCTCCCACCATCATCTTCCCTGGACTTACTTTCCCAAATCCTGCCCCTGCAGGTCAGGAATTCAGTTGAACTGGAAGTTTTAAGCATTTAGGCAGGTTCTGGCTGACCTCCATAAACTTGTCTGTGTATGGGGAAGATCTTCTGCCCGTGCTGCTCAGTGTCTCCTTTCCCTTGTTCCTACTTAGGAGTTGCCTTCTGGTTTATCTCACAGCTTTGCCACGTCAGCCATGGTCTCCATAGCTTTGGGAGCTGCAGAAAGGGAGAGAAATTGGGGATGAAGAATGATCCATAATCCAGTGTGGGATAAAAGAAGATGGTTTGTGCTGGTGTTGAGCTGTGGGGTGGTTCCTTGGAGCTTCCTGGGTGCAAGCACCAGCCTTAGAAGGCAGCATTGGCTCTGTCTCAGCTTCTAGAATCCTTATTGCCTGTAGAAGATGAGAAGAAATTAGTGGTTTGGAGTTATAAAGATACCACATTAACTGTAGGAGCTTGAGGCAGGGGTGCTGTTGCTTGTAGTCAAACACTTAATCAAGCCAGGTAGGAGCCCTCAGCACTGATGTGGAAATCAAATAAATTACCCTTAAAACTCCTTTATTTTAGGCAGGTCGCGTCTCCAGAGGCAGCATTACAGCTGGAGGTGCCTCCATCAAGGCCCAGGGTACAGCCAGCCCTGGCTTGTTGGAGGTAATTAGGGCTCATTTGGGATCATGTGCAGCTGTAGTGTGGGACAAGGTGGCTGCCTGGAGCTGCAGCTTGAGGAGATGTCTGTCCACTAGAAAGAGCCACCCAAGCCTCTGAGGCCCCACCCCTGGGCTCCCCCATGCCTTCAGTGAGTATTAATTGCTTAAACAGTCATTAGATGTGGGATGGGGTTGGATTGTGATTGAGGCTCAACCCCTGGAGAGAAGCTGGGCTCGGAGCCTGCTTTAGGGTTGGGGTGCAGCAGCCACTTGCTGTTTCTGTGGGCTTTTTTTAACTCTGGAGCTCTTAAGATGTACTGGTTTGCTGCTAAAATGTCACTTCTGGTCATTTTTTAAGACAAAATGTATGCAGGAAGGGACATTTTCTTCAAAAAAATCAACCCCCGAGTTCCATGCTGTTACCTACCCCTCCCACCACTGATTCCCAAAACACAACACTGGCCACAATTTTGAAACATTTAAAATCTTTATTTGCAGGGTTTACCTCATTTCCATGAGTTATTAAACAACGGGAAGCAGGTTTTCCCTGTGCTAAGGGAAAGGTGCTGGACACTTTTTCAGTGCCACAGGGCTGTGCCGTGTCCTGCCTGGCCAGAGGGAAGGCAGAGCCCCCAGCTCTGATGGTTTCTGCCGGTTTGGAGCTGCAGCACGGCAGGAGTGCTCAGCAGGAGGGTGTCCGGCCCCGGCACTTGTGGTTGGGGTAGTTGCTGTAGGATTTGCGGTAGGAGCTGGCTGCCCTCCGGAAGCACTCCACCGCCCTCTTGTCGCACGCACACGCCCGTTTTTGGCATGAGCTCCCGTTTCCTGGAAGAAAATTGGGGAGGATGGAGGCAGGTGAAGGGTGTGAGGGTCAGGGGGTGTTTTTTGACCATCCCCACAGCGTGTGCAGCCTCTCTGTTGAGTCTGGGGTGTGCAGCAACCTGGCCCTGGAGGGAGCATTCAGGTCACTTTCCCTCTGATGTGTCTCTGGGTGTTTGCCTGGATCTCTGGGATGTGCTTTGCTGTGCTCTGTGGAACAATGAGTTCACTCTGGGGGAGTCAGGGCAGCTGTGCCAGGTCCCTGTCTGGGATGGGAGGGTCCTCTCAAACCCTTGGTGTTTGGCCTCTTGGGAAGGACAAGGCTCCTCCTCAAGCTCTAAACTTCACCATAATCCAGCAAATACTAATTTGCCTTATTCCTGGCACTTTTCCTGTATTTCCACCCACTTCACTGTGTGTGATTTCCAGGCCAGGATGATCTAAAGGGGATGCTGGAAGTCAAGCTCCCTGAGTGGGTGGCCGTGCCTCCCCGCTTGCAGCTCTGCGCCCGCCCCGCTCTCACCGCAGATTATTTGGTTTCTTTGGAACGCGTATTTGTAGGTGACCGTTTTGGGGCTGCAGCCGGAGGCAACCAACTTCTTGTAGCAGCAGTCGTGGGCGTGACAGCACCTGGGGGCACGAGAGCCGAGGTCAGGGCAGGGGACAGTTGGGACACTACGGTCAAACATCAGCCACGTGCATCTCCGCTATCGGCTGCTGCTGCTGAGCCGCTTCTACAGAGGCTTTAAGGACAAGCAACAACTTTCTCATGGCTATTTCCACCCTCAGGAGCAGGAGCGACATTGCACGTGCTGTACCCGGGGGGTGAGGAGGGAGCCCGCTCTGCCTTCTCCCCTCCCAGCGTACCTGTCGGTGGCATCCAGGGGCTGTTTGGAGCCGCCCCAGCCGCAGTAGCAGCCGTATCCGTTGTAAGCCAGCGCCGATTTCCCCGTCTTCAGCTCAATCATCCTTGCAAACTGGGCCAGGTTGCAGCTGGCAAAGGCCAGTCCTAGGACTGGAGAAGGGGGGTTAAGAGCATGAGGAAAAGCAACCTCCCATCCCACCTTTCCACAGCAAAAATGGGTATTTCACCATTCCCATGTGGCCCTGGACCCGGGAGCTTCCCCGGGGTGGGAGCTGGTGGGGGATACTCACAGAAGAGGAGCAGCGAGAGGAGCTTCATTCTGGCAGTGGCAGCTCCAGGGTTTGGTGAGCCCAAGGTGCTGCTGGTCGCACCTTTTATGGCCGTGCACCCTCAGCAGGGCCCCTCCTCTGGGGAGCCCAAAGTGGGCAAATATTGACAATCCTCACCATACTGGTCCTGCTGCTGTGCAGGTGTCCTGGCACTGCTGGAGGCTGTGGGATGCCTCATATGGTGGAGGTCTTGGCAGGAGGCTTTGGATGTGTGGGATCTTGGCAGGAGGCTTTGGACGTGTGGAGCAGCCTGGGGCTGAGTCTGTGCATGGCTCTGGGTGTCTCAGCATTCCCAGTGCTTCCTTGAGTAAAATGAGAGAACTTGAGGGAGAACAGCAACCACTTAGTATGAGGTGTCCTTGCCCATGGTAGGGGGTGGAATAAGATTGTCTGAGGAGTCTGTGATTCCATGGTCCACTTTCTTCCTGGATGACAGTTTTTTTGATGCCTTGGCTAGAAATCACCATTCTGTGTCTTACTGTTTCCATCCTGACTTAGCTGGGCAGGGAGAAAATGCAGCCAGTGCAAAGTATCCTCCATTTCCAACTTACCAGAGGGGGTGAGATGCAGCATTGGGAGTGGAGGAAGATCCCATGGTCTCCAGAATGGCTGTGGCTGGAGATAGAGCTGAGCAGAGACCATGTTTGGTGGTTTTCTTGGTAGTGGGGCTTCCTCAGTGCCCAGATGCCCCCTGCATTTGGGGATGCTCCATCCCTCTCCCCATGTGTGCTGGGCACTGTGTTTTGCTCTCAAATACCTCATGGCATGAGATGGGTGGTTCACCTTTATTTAGAAGCAAAATAAGGCAAATGGCAGGGAATAAAAAATGCAAGTGATGTATAATAGAAGGTGGGGGGAAAAGAGGCTGCTTGTGTCATTCGCTCAGGGAGACTCTCTGATTGAATTGGTGGTAGTGAGCAATCAGCAGACAGCTTCTGGCAGAGATTGCAGCTGCTCTGTGCTGCTTTTTGGGGAACCCCAGCATGGGCAGGCACTGAGGCAGGGGAGGAAATCCCCACAGGGCTGGTAGGGAAACCGAGGCAGGGAACAAGGATGCAACTTGTGTGGGAATCAGAGAGATGCTGACAGACGGGAACTCCGCTCAGCAAAATCTCTTCCCCCTCTCTGGTGTGGGTCCTTTGCCTCATCAGCTCTCTGGGCTAATTTAAGTAGTCCTCTGGGATGGTGTTAATTGGGTAAAGCAGGATTTGCCATAATTCAGGATTTTCCAAGTCCACAACCGGTTTTATCACAGGGGAATAAGGGATATTCTTGTCCATCAAACTGGCTGAGCTCCACTGAAAGCCTCTCCACCCCAGCCCCTCTGCCTGTGGCAGGTTTGCAGGGCCACTTCTCCAAATGGGAAATAAGCCCCCCCAAGCCAAATGCCTCCTGGGGAAGCTGTGGATTTTGTTTCATAGTATGAAAACCACAACTCTTGCAGCCCAGTTTATTGCAATGCTCTGAGGGGGTGCAGCATCTGAGCCAAACCATCAGCATTTGGAGGATTTGTATGAATGGATTTGTACAGCCGGATGTCCAAACAGGAAAATTCATGGATGGTTAAAATTCACCCAGAATTTACAAAGGGACAGTGTGATTATCTCAGCCTGCAATCTGTCTGGGATATCCATGCTCTCGGTGAGGATTTGATCCTTGATTTATGCCCTGCAATTATCAGCTGCTGGGCGAAGGGCTCCTTCCTCCTCTGCCCCAGGGTTCCACACGGGTGATTCCCTGATTCCCGGGTGGCAGCTGGCAGAAGCATCACTGATTTCAGGGCTGTTTCCTGGTGCCATTGAGTTCAGCTATGGGGCAATCCAGGGAATTCCAGCTGGGAATCAGCCCCTGAGGAAACAGTGTTTTGTTGCTTTTTCTGTGGCTTTATTTCCTTGCTGAGGCCCCCTAAGGCATTTGGAGCCCGGAAATCTGCTGGGGTCAGCACCCCAAGGCACAAAACCTGGGGATGCTGAAGTGGGGGGAAGCAGCCACTGCTTGAGCTGCCTTTTCCTAAGGAACGTGCTCAGGATTGTTGCAGAATTGGGCCAAACATTCTTTTCTGGTGAGAACTCTGTTTTGCTCAGCACTGGGTGTGAGGCAAGCTCCCGGCCATGCTGTCACAGCAGAGATTTAGGGGATCACAGAATGTCTCGAGCTGGAAGGGACCCACAAGGATCAGAGAAGTCCAAGGCCAGCCCTCCCACGCCATCGTGCCTGTCCCCGGCCCTTCCACCGGCCTCATTCTCCGTCTCTCAGAAAAACGGGACATTTTCAGAGCCTGAAGGTTTAGAGCTGAATTGGGGCAGTTCAGGGATGAGTTGTGTCACCTCTCAAGTGTCATTTTTGCTGAATACTTCAACAGGAAACCTGTCTGAGAGGTGAGGGGTGGTCGCTGGGCTCAGCTGAGTCACTGCACACTGGGAACCGGTGCTTTGGGCTCTCTGGTTTTATTTTGGAGCAACAGGAGGGAATTTGCTGAGAAGCAGGAAGCGGAGGGAGCGGACAGGCTGCCAAGGGGGACGCTTCCCATCCCGCCCCTCACCGGGACGAGGGGCAGGTGTCCACTCCTCCCTTGTTTTGCCGTGCTGGACATCGGGTCAGCGCTGCTCCCGCTCCTCTTGACCGGACGCTTCTTGTCCTCGCCTCGAAGCCAAAAAGCCCCGAGGAGGAGACTCGCCAGGCTGGGAAGCGCTGCCGGCGCCGTCCCTTCGCCGATCAGCCCGGAGATGGTTTCGCAAAGGGAGTTTTTGCCTCAGCAGCGCCCGGCTCGTCCCCGGCACCCGGCGCGGCGGTGGAGCTGGGCCTGGCCGAGCTGAGCCCGGCCGAGCCGGGCCCGGCACAGCCGCGCCGCCCGCTCGCACCTGCAGGCGCCTCGCTGGCAGCGCGTCCCCGAGCCTGCGGGCACCGAGAGCGCCCCTGAGACCTGCCCCGAGCAGCCCGGGAAAGGGCGCCACGAAAGAGGGGATGGTGTGGAAAGGGGCAGCCCGAGCCCAGGGACGAGCACTCACTGCAGGTGGGGATCCCTGCCCGGGGCACAGAGAGCGGCTGCACGGGTCCCACGCGGCAGCGCCGCGCTGCCAGCCGGGCGTAGCAGCAGGCTCGGAGCAGGCAGCACCTGCGGGAGGAGGAGAGCTGGGCTGTCGGGAATGTGGCACCGGCTGCTGCTGCCCCAGCTGGCACAGGCTCTGCGAGCCGGGCGGGAGAGCCGCCAGCTCTGCTTCCTCCTGCTCTGGATCACCCAGAAGCTTCTCTGTCCTGCCCGTTCCCACGTCAAGCCTCTGCCTCCCCGTGCAAGCCCTGCCCCGCATCCTGGCTTCAGGAGCGTCCCCCTCCTCTGATGGCATCCCATGGACCTGGCAGTTGTCGCTGGCACCACCCTACCGACTCCGGGATGGAGTTGGCGTGAACACTGCATCACTTTCCCTGCTTCCCGAAAACCTGATTCCTTCCTGCTGCTGCCAAGCACCCGGTCTGCATTTTGCAAAACTTCAGGGGGGCTGCTGGGGTGGTGCAGGTCCCCGGGGTTACCCCGGGGCCAGCGTTAGCCCTCTGGGGTAGCGTTGCCTGTACCGATCCACTGAAGCCCTCGAGGTGCCCCATCCCCTGTAGCATCCATGGGCAGTCAGGTTTCCTACGGTGCTTCCCTCGAGTCCCGGTGTGAAGGTGCGTGGGTGCTTCCCGTGCGCTGTGAACACACCTAGAGTGACCATAAAATGTGATTAAAATGTGATTTTTTTAAATTTTTTTTTTTTTTTTTTGTAAGTTACGTGCAGGAATGAGGCTTGCAGGAACTGGGGAGGGAAGGAAGCTTTGCTGGGAGTCCCCCTGAGGAGTGCACAGGAGTTTGGGGATGAGCCTGGCTCCTGTCTGTGGGTCGGGGTGCACTTACTGCAGGCAAACAGCATCGTCAGCACCAGCAGGACCTTCATCTTCCTCTCACCTGGGCCTGGGAGGAGAAACGGGACAGGCTCAGCCAGGCAGCGTCACCAGTTTGATAGGAGCAGCCGTGAGAAGCTTCCTCTGAAATAGGATCATCCCCAAAATCTGGAGGGAGGAAAGCAGCTGTGCCCCCTCACATCAGCGTTGCTGCCTCTCGGCCGAGAGCAAGTGGTTTCTGGAGCATCCCCCACCCCCTGCCGCCCCCCTCCAGCATTTCTCACCTCCCGTCCCACCGCTTTTGGCGCCCAGCGCAGCTCTCCCCGTGCAGTGCAGCCTCGCACTGCTTCCATTCGGAAGCGATTACACTTTTCCTACAGGCACGGGCCGCTCCCGCTGCCTCCCCCAACATCCCCCGGTATTTTTCTTTCCACAGCGGCGGAGTGAGGGGGGGTCGCTCACCACTTGCTCGCTGTCCGTCTGTCCTCCCGGGGAGAGCCTGCCCTGCGTGTCCAGCCCGCGAGCTCCGACTGGAAGTTCCAAAAGGACTCGTCTGTCCCAAACGCGGGGAGTGCTACGCCCCTTCCCCCCCGGCCAGCCCCCCTCGCCCGCGGCTGCAGCCTCGAGTGACGCAGGGGCCGAGACCGAGTTCTTGGAAAGTTTTGGGAAGATGTTGGTTATTTACGGGGATTTCTCTCCCTGCCCAACAGCAGCTCTCAGAGGGCCGGGGCTGTTGGACAAGAACGTTGTTTATTTCTGCGTTGTTTTAGTTTCCAGCGGCTCTGGTGCGGTCGGCACGGGCCGGGATGAAGGGCGATCCCGGCGCCGCATCCCAGCTCCCGTCACCGGCACCGCGTGTTGGGGTAGAACTGGTAGCGTTTCTTGTAGCTGCCGACGTTTCTCCTCAGGCACAGCGCCAGGCTGCGGTCGCACTCGCAGGACAAGAAGGCACACCGGGAGCCCTGTCCTGCGGGACGAGGGGAGCCCGGGTCAGCCCCGGCTTTGGGGGGACGGCACCCCCTTTTCCAGGGCCCTACTCACTGCAGGAGAGCCTGCCGTAGTGCCAGTTGTAGCGGTAGGGGCGTGTCTTGGCATCGCAGTGGTACCTCAGGAGGTTTTCATAGCAGGTATCATGCAGCTGGCAGCATCTGCACAGGAGATCGAAGCTTTAGGGGATGGAGGTTTCTCCCCCTCATGCCACAAATTTAAAAATATTCAAGAACGTGTCCGTGCAGGGGGTTTTTAAGTGGGCTCTCACCTGTCTGTGGCATCCTTGGGCTGCCCCCTGCCCCCCAGCCCGCAGTAGCAGCCGTAGAAGCCGTAATACAGAAGAGCGTTTTTCCCTGTCACCTCTGAGATCATCTGGTGCAGCTGCAAGAGGCTCCCGTGGGCTGGGGGCAAGCCTGCAGGGGGGGAAATCAGGGAGACCACACTGATTCCCTGCCCCCACAACAGCAGCTCCATCCCTCCAGCCCCTAAACTGGCACCAGGCTGGTGATGTCTTAGAGATTATAATGCAGCAGAGAGGAAATGTGTTCCCAGCTTGGCACAGGAGAGTTGTGGCATTTCTGGGAGAGCTGGTGATGGGGAGAGGTGGAGAAATCACCAGCCTGGTCCTGATTTCAATGGATGTAGCTGCACAGAGAGCCTTGGGACTGAGAGAGGACACTTACCCCACACAAACAGCACGGAGAGGCTGAGGAGAGAGTTCATCCTTCTGATGGCTCTGGGAAGGAAACCAAACCATTCTCTGTTATACCAACCACCTTCTTTCTTTCCTTCCTCATCACCCAGGAGCAGAGGTTCTCCCTCTCTCTGGGGACCAGGAGCAACAAGGGGGTAAAGATGGCCCTGTTGTTTCGGCACAAAGCATCAGGGATGGGAAGTGATGGGAATCAGATGGGGGAGAGGTAGGAAAAAGCAAAATCAGGAGAAAGGGAGAAACATTGGAGGGATGTTCAGCCCTCGAGGGCTGCACCCGCTGCTTTTCTTCTGGGCTGGCATCTCAGGCAGCATCTCCTTCAGTCCTGCTTCCCAGGCTGGCACTTGCTCCCCACTTGCACCACAGCTTCTGGTGAAAGGAGGAAAAGAGGGAAAGCAATCCTCCATCCCCACTTACCTTGGGAAAGCCCTGCTGCCTTGCAGTGCCCTGCAGCCAGCTGTGCTTGCTTTATATAGCTTGCTCCCATCTGCCTGGGTCTCCTTTGACCCAAATCTCGCTGACTGGGCTTCCCTGCAAAGGAGAAGGTGCCATCCTTCCCCTTTTGAGGAATGTCAGAAATCCCCTGAGGCCCCAGCTCTGAACCCCACGCAGGGGGTGGGTGCTGGGTGGGATGGGGTGGAAAAGCAGCGTCACTTCCAGCCTGAGGAGGAAGCAAACACACTCTGCCTCCTCCTCTGCCCTTCCCAGCACCAAGGAGCCACATCAGGGGGGAAAGAGCAGCTCTGGTTAAGCCTGGGCATAGACACAGCAAGTCTCTGGCTTTCAAGGAGGTGTAAGGTGGTTCAAGGAGAGTTATCACTTCTTTGGGCAAAGTCTGTGGGCAACACTGAAAGCATCTCTAAACGTGCAGTTCCAGAGTCACGAGGTTGGGCAGGCACTGGATGATTATACCCTCACTCACCATGAGAAAACACAGAAGCAAAATGAATATTCTGAGGTGAGAAAGTTCAACTTCTCTTTATTTCTTTCCTTGTGCTTTTTCTACCCTCTCATTACACCCTTCTGCAGAAACCATTCAGTCATCAACTGCCCTCCTAAATTAGCACTTGACTAATGTAAGTAGTCAAAGCTTTGAAATCTTCCTTCCTCTGTGGATGATTATTCTGTAACCCTTATTTCCAAGAACCACGGAATCCCACACGGATTTGATTTGGGAGGGACATTAAGGAAGGAAGGTGACTTGTCTGTCTTTTGTCTCTTGTGCTGGAAAAATGGTTTTTCCTTGTCCTCCACTGACAAAGTTTTCAGCCAAGCCCTGATTCCGGCTCCTCTTTGTCTCTGGTGTCACGAGTGATGCTCCCAGGCTGGCATGTGCCTTGTGCTTACCTGAATTGCTCACAGCCCATTAATGCTCCTCTGGCTAATTGCTGCCTCATTAATAATCTACAATTAATTTACGTACTCACACTGTTTTCCCTCTGTTAGTGTGTTTGCATATTAAAATGTGTTTCTAGAAATGCTTTATGTGGAATTGTTTATAGCAGGAAATAGATGTAAAAGGGCAGTTGTGTCATTCCTAGTAAAATCCTCATGTGCCACAAGCCAAACATCCCAGAAGATCCTGGGGATAGTCCCGTGAGCTTCTCCCTGTGCTGAGCTGTGGTTCAGGCCGTCCTGACTCTGGGCAAGAGGAACAGAAAAATGATACACAAAAGTCCCTGTGAAGCCTCTTCTTGTATTCCTGGGACTGTTCTGTTGGTGTTCCTCACAAAGCTGTTTGGATGCGCCCTCTGAGCTAGGAATTGGAAATTCATAGAATCCCAGACTGGTTTGGGCTGGAAGGGACCTTAAAGCCCATCCAGTGCCCCCTCCCCTGCCATGGCAGGGACACCTTCCACTGTTCCAGGCTGCTCCAAGCCCTGTCTAGCCTGGCCCTGGACACTTCCACGGATCCAGGGGCAGCCACAGCTGCTCTGGACAACCTGTTCTTCAAACTCCTAGCTCCACATTGGGATAGATTACAGCCCTGTTGGGACCACGGAAGTTTTGGGGTGTCAGGCACATGGTGTGGCTGAGGTGAGGGATGCAGAAGTGCTCCCCAAACTCAGCAGCCATCATTGCGGTGCCTCAATCTCATCAGCCCTTACAGAAAAACACCATGGAGAACCAGTTTGCATCCCTTTTATTGTATCTGTTATCTCTGCTGGGAAATGAAATCAAGAGAGGAGGAAGGGACAAAAAAGAGGAAGCTGGTGTGTCTTTCCAGGAACTGGTGGGTCTCCATCCATGGTGCGTGTGCCCTTCTCAGCCCGAGCTGCACCTCGCAGGGAGCCTGGGGGCTCTGCCTGTACCGAGCCCCCAGCCCACGCTTTTCTTGCTGGGAAAAGCAGCCAAAACCTGGAACTCGGTGTGCAGATTCGCCCTCCTCAGCACTGGAGCTTGCTGCCTTGGCATTTGAGCTTGAAGTAGAAGCGGTAGGAATTGTTGTAGGAGTGCAGGGAGCTCGCGAAGCACGAGGCCACCGCGGTGTCACACAGGCAGGTCTCTCTCTCGCACCAGCTCTGCTCGGTGCCTGCGGGGGAAACACGGAGCCCTGCGGTGCCTCTCCCCCGGGGGGAAGGGGAAAGAGCAGCGTGTCCCGCTGCTTGCCCTGCCCAAGCTGCCCACACCCCTGGTGCCCATTTAATCATCGCAGCCGGGCGGGAACTCGTGAGGGAGACTCTCGTGTGTGCCTTGCTGCGGGGCTGGGGATGGGGATGGGGATTGGGATGGGGGTGGAATGGGGCTGGGGGCGGTGCTGCTGCCCACTGCCCGGTCAGTACTCACTGCAGGTGATGTGCCCGTCGCTGGAGGTGAAGCTGTATGGGGTGATCAGGGGGCTGCACCTGCCCTCCCTCAGCCTCCTGTAGCAGCAGTCGTGGGCTTGGCAGCACCTGCGGGGACACCGGGTCAAAGCGCGGCCCCCAGAGCCCCCCTCGGCACACCTGGAGGCCAGGGGAAGGTCCAGCCTTAAACTGAAGGCGACCAGCAAAAGGAGGCGGCAAGGCAGCGGGACCTGGCTGGGGAACGGTGCGAGCCGCCCCAGCGCTGGGAGGCCTCTGAGGGAGCCGGGCTCTGGTACTCACCGGTCGGTGGCATCCACGGGGGTCCCGGAGCCGCCGATGCCGCAGAAGCAGCCGTACCAGCTGTAGGACAGCAGGGCGCTCCTGCCCGTGGCCGCCCTGATCATCCGCTCCAGCTCCAGCACGCTGCTGCCGGCCGGGAGCAGCCCTGCGGGACACGAGGGGCTGGGCCGGAGCAGGGCAGGGGGCATCCCTGCTCCTCGCACCGGCTACGGGCATCACTCTGCTCTGGCAGCGCCCGAAACTGTGCTGCCAGGATTGGAATCGTGAGAAGCTTTATCCCCTCCTCCAGAATTATGGAATCATGGAGTGGTTTGGGCTGGAGGGAACCCGCAAGCCCATCTGGCTTTGTTCCACCTCCTGCCATGGGCAGGGACACCTTCCACTATCCCAGCTTGCTCCAAGCCTTGTCCAACCTGGCCTTGGACACTTCCAGGATTGGGGCAGCCACAGCCACAGCCTCCTCTCAGGGAGGATGGCTTTTTCAGTCTGGCTTTTACAGCCTCTGGATTTAGTCTGGCACAAGATATTTTGCCCTCTGGACTGGCTCTGCCGTGCTGCAAGCTGCAATCCCCCATCACCAGGATCAGCCGTGGGCTTGGCACAGGCAGGAAAGGGAACAACAGGCTCCAGGGCCTCCCAAAAGCAATATGGACATCAGCACCTCAAAGGCTCCCCTTCACCAACCCTCCAGGACTGCAGCACTTCTACACGAAGCACTGGAGAGAAACTGCCAGGTTTAAACAAAAAACCTGAATTGTGCACAAAGACTCAGGGTTTGTAGGTGATTCTGGCCTGGCCAGGGGCAGCAGGGCACTTACCACAAGCCAGGAGCACGGCAAGGAGGAGATTCCTCATTCTGGGGCTGCCCTGGAGAGGGAACAACGAGGACAGGTGATGATCCAAGGCAGGACAGGAGCTTCTCCAGTGCCCAGAGGAGCTGGGTGCACTGGCAGTGCCTCAGGTGACATTGCTGTCACTGTGGGTGCACAGCACTGCGAGGCATCCCCGAGCGAATCCTGACTGTCCTGTATCCCAGTTTGGGGACGTTGGGGCTTGGCAGGGATGCAGTGGCTTGTCCTGCCTGGGGCTGCTGGAGCAGCTCAGGACCTGCAGCCTCCCCCCAGGCCTGAGCTGCCTGATGAGCACCAGGGCAGTGAAATCCCCTCTGCTTACCCTGCCTGGACCGCAGCTCCAGCGCTGCCAGCTCAGCGGGGTGGGTTTATATCCCTGCGAGGCCCACCCCCTCCTCTGTCTGTGCTGATGGTGTCAGTTGTCCTAAGCCAGGCTTGCCTGGAGCAGGGAGCTGATTCCCATCCTTCTCTTCCCCAAAAACACGAGTTTTCCCACAGCAGTGAGCACCAACACTTCCTCCATCATCCTGCTCATCACTGGGCATGAGGCCGTCTCCATCCCTGCATGAGGCCAGTCCAGGCCTTGGCCATGGCCATGGTTTTAAAATCCATGGGATTTGGTGGCTGGGGAAGGGGGACAAAAGTGATTTACACTCAGGACGGCACCTCAGAGGCCGTTGAATCCTTGTTCCAGGTGTAGAGGCAGCACTTTGGGCTCAGTATTTCCTCAGTTTTGCCAACTCACCCCCTGAATCCTCAAAGATGGTTTCTCTTGGCTGCTTCCTTGCAACTGTTCCCACAAATCCACGGCTGCATCCAGATCCAGCTGTGCCAAATTGCAAGGGAGAGCAGCAAACACCAGGATTGCAGTTCCTGGGTCTGCAGTTTTCCTGTCCTGCCCTCAGGTTTTTGTGGCAAGGGGTCTGTGAAATTATGCCACCAGCAGCAAAGGCTGGAAAAGCCATGAAAACCCAACTTGGAATGGTTTGGGAATACAGTTTATTTAATTACCATAGCCTGACATAATACAGAGATACGGGGGAGACAGAAAACCAGAGAAGATAAGGAACAAAAGCTGCTGTTTTCCCTTGAAACCGTGGGGCCAAGAGCAAACACGGACACAAATGCAGGTATCGGGTGATATGCAGGGCCCCACCCTCAGGGATTAACCACGCTCCTGGGGAAGGGAATTTGGGGTTGGGAATTGTAAAGACATGACCTCCAGACTGATCTGGAGTCAAAAAGAGAAACCTTTGTTGAAATTCCTGGGAGCCACCAAAGCTGACACTGGAAGGGATGTCACCTCTCAGCTGCCCTCCAGGGTGGCAGAGCTGTCTGTCCCAGGGTTTTCCTTCCCTCTAACCCTTTATTTCCTGCTGCAAGTGGAGTAAAACCCCATCCAAGCCTGTTAAGGATGGGGAGTGACATCTCACCTGCCTCCCCACTCACCATCTGCACAAGAAACCACTCCAAAATACCCCAACCTCTGCTTTCCCCATCTGATTTTTAAAACCAGAGCATCCCTAATAATAAATTAATCAAACCCTTTCCCCCCTCCTCCACAAAATACTTCCAAAATTGCAGTAGGTTTTCCCCACTGTGGTAATTGTTTTCCATGCTGCTCCTGCTTTGGCATTCCAGGCCCTTGGATTTGGGGGGAAAATCTGGGGTTTTGCTGTAGAGTTTGGATAAATCTGTGTGGAAAGCATTGTCCAGAGACATAAATGGAGAGCAGAGATCTGGGATCATGTGGATTTGGGATCCATATGTGGTTTTAACCAAATCCCCTCATTTTAAGCCCTCCCTCTCTGTGGAGAACCTATTCAGGGGAGTCCCACATGAAGCTAAACCCTGTCTTTAACAACCCACAAACTTGAGGGCTTAAAAACTACCTGTGGAAGTTGTTATCCCATTGGAAATGTGGAACTTTTCAGCTTTCCTGTGGAGCAAGGAGAGTCGGGTATCACCCACCCATGTGTTTGCTCAGGGCCTTATTGAAGTGTAAATACCCCGTGTGCTTTGATCTGCAACATTGCTAAATATCCTGGGCTGGGGTGAGCTGATAGGAAACTGTTTCCCTACTTATTTTATTTCTCTTTAGTGCACAGGTTCGCCTTGATCCTCCCACCCTGCAGGGTGGAGACCCCAAATTATGGTGGAAATTTATGGCTTGTTTGTTGTTGCCTTCGATGGGCATCTGTTAGTGGGAGCAGCAGCTGCTTAAGTAGGAGTGGGTTTAGAAAGGAATTCATGGGGGGAGATGGAAAAGGTTGGTGTTATGTGGGGTGTTCCCAGAAGGAAAACTGACTCAGGGATTATTTGTAGCCGGGGGGGAGCAGGAGGACTCCCCCTTCCTCCCAGCTGCAGCTTTCCCAGCACAAAGAAACTCCCCCAAAACAGTTGTTTTAGGTCCCTTTGTGATCTTGTGTGTCAAGTGTAATTTTAAAAAAGTGTTTTCCCCAGAATTCATGAGTTTGGGGTTTATTTGTCTGATTTGATTCAGTGGTCACTGAATAATGTCACAGGGAGGTTAAACCCAGTCTTGTGCTCCCATCCTGCTGCCTTTGCTCAGGACGGGCTGTAGCGCCTTGGTGTTAAACTGTTGGGGCTAAACCCCAAAGATTTGGGGATGTCAGCAGGGTGGCACCGTTGTGGTTTTGCTTTGGGTGAGTTGGAGGAATGGGAATTCCTGCAGGAGGGCTGGGACACCCCGGTACCAGGGTCACCCCTGGGCAGAGTTCGTGAGAGGCCCCCGAGCTGCCCCCTGCTCCTCCCACTCCTTCGTGTCCTCCAGGACCTTCCCAAAGCCACGGGGCTGCTCCCGTGCCACGCCGGGCCTGAGGCCGTGTCACAGCCCAGTGCAGAGCCCACAGCGGGTCACGGCTGTCCCTGAGCCTGGGGACATCCCCCGGGACCCCCGGCACATCACAGCCGTTCCCAGCCCTGGCTCCATCCACCCGGGACAGCCTGGTTGTTCCCATCCCTGTATCCACACCGGGATATCCCAGCTATTCCCAGCCCTGGCTCCACCCTGGAACACCCCAGCTGCCCCATTCCTGGGTCCGTCCTTGGATCCATCCCAGGACATCCAGGACACCCCAACCATCCATCCCCCGATCCTTGAATCCATCCCAGGACATCCCGACTGTCCCGTTCCCCTCCCTGCCCCAATCCTTGGATCCATCCCGGGACATCTTGACTGCCCCACTCCTGCCTGTTTCCATCTCCAATCCCATCCATCCCTGTTCAGTTTTGCATTCCTATCCCTGTACCCTTTCCCATTCCCATCGCCATTCCCATCCATCCCATTCCCATTCCCTGTTCCCGTTCCCATCCCTATTCTCTGTTCCTGTTCCCTTCCCCATTCCCATTCCCCACTCCCATCCCCAGTTCCTGTTCTCATTCCCATTCCCTGTTCCTGTTCCCATCCCCATTCCCCATTCCCATTCCCATCCCCCGTTCCTGTTCCCATCCCCATTCCCCATTCTCATCCCAATTCCCTATTCCCCTTTCCCCTTCCCCGTTCCCATTCCCATTCCCATTCCCCATTCCCGTCCCCGTTCCTTGTTCCCATCCCCATTCCCATTTCTATCCCTGTTCCCGTTCCCATCCCTATCCCCGTTCCCGTTCCCATTCCCCATTCCCGTTCCCATTCCCGTTCCCATTCCCGTTCCCATTCCCGTTCCCATTCCCGTTCCCATTCCCGTTCCCATTCCCGTTCCCATTCCCGTTCCCATTCCCGTTCCCATTCCCGTTCCCATTCCCGTTCCCATTCCCGTTCCCATTCCCGTTCCCATTCCCGTTCCCATTCCCCGTTCCCATTCCCCGTTCCCATCCCTATCCCCGTTCCCGTTCCCATTCCCCGTTCCCATTCCCCGTTCCCATCCCTATCCCCGTTCCCGTTCCCATTCCCGTTCCCACGGGCGGTGCTGGGGGCGGGGCTGAGGGCGGGGCTGGGGCGGGGCTGAGGGCGGGGCTGAGGGCGGGGCTGTGGCGCGCCCGGAAGTGCCGCTGTCGCCACGGCAACGGCGCCGTGCGGCGGGCGCGGGGCAGGTGAGGGGCGGCGGGGCCGCCGCGGGACCGGGACCGGGACCGGGACCGGCACCGGCACCGGCACCGGCAGCGGGACCGGCACCGGGGGAGGGAGCGGGGTCCGCTTCTGGGGCTGTGCAGCCGCCCTAGCGAGCCGGGCTCTGCCGGCGGGGCTGCGCTCCTGCCGTGGGCTCAGCCCCAGGCCCAGCTGTGGCACCGAGGGCTCTGCCTGGGGCTGTGCCAGCCCTCACCAGGACAAGGGCAATGGGCAGGGTCTGATGCCCAGGAAGTTCCACCTGAACATGAGGATGGACTTCTTTAAACACCTGGAATACATTGCCCAGAGAGGCCGGGGAGTGTCCCTCCCAGAGATAGCCCAGAGCCGCCCGCACACAGCCCTGTGCCCTGTGCCCTGTGCCCTGTGCTCTGGGCCGGCCCTGCTGGAGCAGGGAGGTGGCACCGGCTGAGCTGCCATTGTCCCTTCCAGCCTGACGCAGCTGGGATCCCGTGCAGGGATCAGGGGTGTGCAGTGCCGGCCTCCCAGGCCCTGGGGGCACCGTTCTGGGGCACCTGTGGGCACAGCCCTCGCTGGCTGTGGTTCCCCATCCCACCCCTCACCAGCCCCCGTGTTTTCAGCCTGTCCCCTGTGCCATGCGCCGTGCTGGGGCAGTGCAGGCACTCGCGGGGGGCCCCCCCAGGGCTTCTGCCGGGTTGGTTGGTCGGGGGTTCGTTCTTGGAACTGGCAGCGTCGCTGGGGATATTTGTAAGTGCTCCTGGGCGCTTGGGAGTTCTGCCTCAGGGCGTTGTTGCCTTGGAGTTTATTTGTTAGCTGCAGTAAGGGCCAGGTACAGCCCCTGTCCCTCCCACAGGCTCCTGGGAAGCTGGGATGAGTCACCTGGGCCAGTGTCCCTGTCCCCTTCGGCTGGGGGCTCAGGGGGGACAGGTCTGTCAGCTGGGGCTGGGCAGGGTGTGCTGGGACTCTGCCTTGGCCGTGCTGAGCTGGAGGATAAATGAAATGTTAAATAACAAACACATTGCTGGCAAAGTGCCACAGGGGCTGTTCTCTCTGTTTGGTTTGGAATAGAATCCCAGATGGGTTTGGGTTGGAAGGGAACTTTAAAAACATCTTGTTCCACCCCTGCCATAGGCAGGGACATCTTCCCCTGTCCCAGGCTGCTCCCAGCCCTGTCCAACCTGGCCTTGGACACTTCCAGGGATCCAGGGGCAGCCACAGCTGCTCTGGGCACCCTGTGCCAGGGCCTGCCCACCCTCACAGGGAAGAATTTCATCCCAAGGTCCCATGTAACCTTGCCCTCTGTCATTGGGAAGCTGTTCCCCCTTCTCCTGTCTCTCCAGGCCCTTGCCCACAGTCTCTCTCCATCTTTCCCATCCGTTCCCATCAGGCACTGGAAGGCCACCCTGGAAGTCACCCTGGAGCCTCCTCTCTCCAGGCTGAACAATCCCAATTCTCTCAGCCTTTCCTCCCAGCAGAGCTGCTCCATTCCTCTGCTCATGCTGGTGCCTCCTCTGGACTCTCCAGCAGCTCCAGCTCCTCCCTGTGCTGGGGACTCCTGTGCTGGAGGCAGCTCTGCAGGTTGTTCTCCCAGAGTTTCTCTTCATTCCTCCTCCACCCAGGTGTGCCTGGGATGGCCCCAAGCCAGGTGTAAGGTTTTGCCCTTGGCTTTGCTGAGCTCCTGAGGTTTGCATTGAGCAATGCACTGCTGGGGGACAAACAGCAGCTGAATGTGTCATTTCTGGAGAATGCCAAGCAATCCAAGGTGACCTTTTTCCACCCCCCTTGGTAAATGCTGCTACAAAAGCCACAGGAACAGAGGAGGCGGTTCCCTGTGGCACTTGTCCAAAATGTTGCTGTGAGGTTGTGACCCAGTGGCTGTGCTGTCTGTCCTGGCTGAGAGCTCCAGGCACAGCTTCCTTTGGGAAACACGCAGCAGAACGTGGCTTCCTCCTCAGGGGAGGTTGTATCACAGAATCATGGAATATCCTGAGCTGGAGGGGACCCACAAGGATCATCCAGTCCAGCTCCTGGCGCTGCACAGACACCCCAACAATCCCATCCTGTGCATCCCTAAAGAGCCTTGTCTAAATGCTGCTGTGGCAGCCTCAGGGCTGTGCCTGGGGAGCCTGGGCAGTGCCCAGCACGCTCTGGGGGAAGAACCTTTCCCTGATATCCAGCCTAAACCTCCCTGAAAGAGCTCCAGCCATTCCCTCAGGTAAATCATTCTCTGGTAAGCAGAATTTTGGACACTTTTGGACCAAGCTTTTGGTAATTGGAAAGTCAGAACAGGTGTCTGTGTATTGAATCAGGGTTTTTCAATCTCAATGATTTTGAGATACCTTTAAAATATGAAGTCAGTCTTATCCCAAAATCCACAACAGGAACTGAATCTGCCACTGCAGGACCAGTGAGAAGGCCAGAGTTGTGCTCTGAGCTTCACTCATCTCCTATTTGTGTTGAGTTTCTAGCTTCAGAAGAAAGAAATTGTTCTTTCCATCAAAAACTTAGATTCAGTGGCAAAGGGCATGACTCCCCAAAGCTCTGGGTCAACTTTACACAATTCCTGCCAAAGCCAGTCCCTACAAAGAACACATCTCCCACCCTCTGGGACTCAGCCCTTACTGCACTGCAGGGTTGCAGTGATGCCCAGTGATACCCAGTGGTGCCCAGTGGTGCCCATGCAGTGATACCCCAGATTTATTCTGTTTTTACCTGACAGGCAGCACAGCATGGGAGCCTCGGGGAGATGGAAGTCTCCTGGCCAGTTCCTGTAGCTTTTCCCTCTGCTCCATCCCACAGGTGCGATGGCCACAGCGGCTTTCCAGGACTCAGCACCAGCTCAGTTCCACTTCCCTCTGGGCACAGCCACTCTACTGTGGGCCAGCACCATCACCATGCACGTCTCCAGGCCCAAATCTGCCAAGGGACAGAGGCCAAGCTTGAGCCACAGTCAGGGCACAGAAGCCTGTCCGTGCCACGTGCCATGTTCCCCGCCGGCAGCCTCTCCTCGGGAATTAGTGAAGAGCCGGAGAGCACCGCTCACAAAAGCAGCATTCCCACCTGCCCAGGTGTCTCCTGGGAAAATCCCAAAGCTCCTGCAGCAAGTGCCTTTGAAGACCTGCTCCTCCTCCCTGAACAGGTACCGGGTGCTCCCCTCCATCGGCCGGAAGGGCGCAGGGAGCAGTGCCGTGGAAGCGCTGGCTGAACGGACCAACCGGCTGGAAGTGAGCGAGGGGCAGGAGGATGCTCCAAAAGCCATCAAGCCTTTTTCTGGAGGACAGGGATCTGCCAGCAAACTGTCAGGAAGTGGCATTCCCACCGAAGACAGCTCACAAGTGTACTGTGCCCCTGAGCAGCGGGGAAGGCAGGTGAGGCAGGAGAGCCCCTGGGTGTTCCCTGCAAGCTCGGAAGAGCCGCACGTGCTGCTCGCTGTCCGATCTCCCTCTGGGCAGAGGTTTGAGCACCACTTCAAGGCCTCTGACAGCCTCCAGACCGTCCTTGCTGTGGCAGGACAGAAACTGTTGGCCAACTACCAACACTGCAGCATTGAAACCATGGAGGTGCCCCGGAGGAGCTTCTCTGACCTTACAAAGTCCCTTCAGGAGTGCGGGATCCTCCCCAAGTCCGTGCTGTGCATCCGACAGGACGAGCAGCAGGATGCAGCAGATCTCTAGGCACACAGAGACGCCGTGGGTTCTTCTGCTCAGTGGGGTGCAGTGCTTCTTCCAAAAAACTAAGAGTCTGATGCTTCCTGCACCTACTTCTTAATCTTCTATCTCCCACAAAATCCCCAGGAAGCAGAGTTATGGATATGTAACAGTACTTGAAATAGTATTTCAGATGCATAAACTCGATTCATACAGAACAGCCTGTGTCACCTGTGCCATCACAAATTTCTGCCTCAGCACCACCAACCTTCAGCCTTCCTGGTTTGTTGAAGTTCCTGATGTTCTTTGAAAACTCAGGTATTCAAGACCTCTCCCCTTGTCCTTTTCTATGTTTTGGGAAGGTACCACTTCTCTGAATGCAGAAGCACCATTTGAGAAGGTAGAAACAGAACTGGTTTAGCTACAGGACCACCTTCAGTAGATTATCATTATGCTAAATGTCTTCTCAAGAGACTGAAAAGGAGATCAAACCCCAAACCCATCTGGAAATAACAGTAATAACACATTAATGAGTTATTGTGAAGTATTAAATTGCAAGACTGATTGTAAGATAGCTGTGAGGGCTCAGGTCTTTCTGGGTAACCTCAGTCCAGCTCTTAACTGTGATTAAATCATCTTTTTAATAACAAATAATTATTATTTTGCCTTGGGGCAACAGGATTTTCTCCTTAGTTTTCCTTCTCTTATTTGGCTTATGTGATCCATAGGTAAGAAGAGGTGGATAGTTAAGAAGGGATTTTACAGATAATTTAACCCCTTTACACTGAAGTTAGTCCAAGGAGCAAGTGCTGCTTTGGGAATTTTTAAATAAGATATTAATGGGATTTGACTGGGAATTGGCTCAAGGAGTGAGCCATCTTTTACTAAACCATCATTAAAAGGCTGGTTGGGTGACTTGGCAGGTTGAGGCAAACACAATGTGCTTGTGCTAAAAAAAGAGAAATATCTTCTAGTTTTTAATGGAATTTCAAAGGCAGTAATTTTTAATCTCCTTTAACAATGCCACACAGATGAGTGAGTTTAAATGTTTTGAGGCAAACCAAATTTATTTTGAAGCTCAGTGTAAGTGCCAAACCAACCAGGCACAGGAGCACAAACACAACAGGAGCAGAAAGCTGATGGCTGGTGCTGGCTGTGAGTGTGGCACATGATGCTAAATCAAGTTTTGTAAAACCAGTATCTGATGGAACAGTGGTCCCTGCTGCTGTGATGGGATTCACTCAGCAGCAGTCCTGGATATTGAAACATCTGGATGCCTTCAACAGAACCAGAAAGTATTTACTTGGTTTCAGGAAAAGGGACCATTTTCCAGTTTCCTTCAGAGTTAGGTAGTTAATTCCCTCTTTCTGCCTGTTGTGGGTACTGTGTTACTCCTACACTTCAGAGTATTTTAATCCTGTGTTAAATAAAACCTTTTAGGCTGAAACTTCAACTTTAAATGATTTACATGAGCTGAGGTTTATCCATCACACCTGCTCTTAAGAAACCTTCAATTTGATGGCAAATACCTCAGGGGCTGCCCAAATCAGCAGCTGCCTTTGGATGGTCAGCTGCCCTCCACACCACCTTCCTGAAGTTTGTATCTGTATCCTGTGCTCACTACAAGCTTGCAGCCAAGGAAGAAGCACATTTCATCAGTGACAAGCTGTGACCAGAGCTGGGGACCACCAGGCAGCTGTGAGAGCACAGGGGCTCTGAGCAAGAACAGAACAATCAGACAAGTCAGAGTAACTTGGCTCATGGTGGATTTCTCATGCTGCAGGATGTTCCTCCTGACTAAGCTGGATGAGTTTGGTTCTAATCACCTCACCCAGCCTACAGCATCTACAAAGATGGGCAAAAAATATCAAGTCTTGATCTAGGCAAGCACAGCACAGGGAAAACACCTCTTTTCTCCCTCAGTTCTTCTCTTCCCTTCGGAACTGTTCTGGGGAGATTTTAGCAGCAATTTTAAACCCAGCACAAGAAGCACAGGGGGAAGAACAATATACTCATCTGACCTCATTTATTGTGTGGCATCATTTAACAAGCTTCTTTGTGGGAATCTTTTAAGAATTTCAGCATTAAAATTCATTCTGTCACAAATATAAAACTTATCAGGACTTTTGGATGAGAACGTCCTTACTGAGGCTTTTAAACACCAACAAAGTATTCAAGTAAGAAGTCAGCAAAGGGATTGTTCACTATGTGTTCTTTAATTCCAATTAAAAGTACATTAGAAACAGCACACAGGACCAGCAGCAGCTTCCATGACAATTCAACCCAATACTCTGCTGTCACCAGGTCATTCAACTGTACTAGGAAAGTAGGTGATTAAATCAAGTCTTCCACTCCACACGCAAGCACTCACTCACCTGCCACTTTAAATAGGATTCCAACAGAATAAAAATAGATACACCCCAGAATACAAAAAGTTTAATTTTAAGCTGTTTTTTTTTCTTCACTAAAGCCTTTATACAAATTGATAAAAGGGTGCACAATTTCCTAAAATTTTAGGTACATTTTAAATGAGCCTTTTTTTACTTGGTAAAAGGATCCATATTCCTGTCTTTGAACAGAATATGATGGCCAAAATTGCAAAGAAAACAATTCAGTTTAAATTTACAATTTATACATTTGTTTTGACATGATTCCCACGCTGAGTAGCAGGCCCATGGCTGCTCATGCATGTCCCATTTCCCCCCAACAAAGAGCTGTGCACCCTAAGTTCTGGTTCAGGAGCCTCCTTCTCCTGGAGACTGGGCTGGGGGAACAGCCCACAGTGTCCAGCTGTGTGCACAAGAGTGGTCCCAACACACAGAAGGCATCATCCTTCCTTCTTCAGGAGCTGTGAATCCTTCCTTCTCCAAGGAACACCCCGGGGCAGGGACCAACAGTATTTTGCACTATGGAGCACTTCCCACCTGCAATTTGGCTGAGCAATTTGACTCAAAACTCTGGTACTGAAACATACTGCAACAGGTAAATTTGGTGTTCTAAAGGTACATTTTTTTGGTCAATCCAGGCTATCATGATTTGTTTGTTCTTTTAATCCTGTATCTGATGGGTGAAGCCCATACATTACCCATGCTGAGCTTCACAGCACGGTGCATTTAATCAATGGTGAATTTCATTCACAGAGGTGAATTTAATCAGGCAATCCATTAGTACAGTTCCCTTCATACTGCCCCTCCCACCCCACCCACCCACACCATAGCCAGGTTAAACACTTGGGATGAACTTCTGTAGTGTCACCACCACCCACGTCACAGAGAGCGGCCATCCCAACAAATCCAGGACAAGGAAAAGAAAATACTGCCCAGCAAAGCGACACGGCACCTGTGTTTGCAAGTAGGAGCTACTGGAGACATCCTCAGGACAACTTATGTAAGGAAAAGCAGGGCAAATCCATCAGAAAGCCAGAAATGAGTCTTAAAGAGCCCAGGGGAGCGCCAAAGAGAATGACATCCTAGTTTGTACAAGTTAAGTATTTAGCCAAAAAACAGCTGCCTTGTTTGGGGTTTTTAGGTTTTCTTTTTTTTATTTTTTCGTTTCCTTATGTCCATTATATACTCAGCTGTTGAATTGAAACTGATCAGGTTAATGCTGCACATTATTCCAATTAAAGAAAATAATGTTTTTTTCCTTTTAAAATTTTAGGTATTCCCTATTGCCTCTCTTTTGGCAAGTGTATTTCTCAGAATTCCAAAGATCATCCCATTTTAAGGCTAATCTAAGAAATGTTAAAAGCTTCTGTAAACATTTCCTCTTCCTCCCCATAGTTGCACAATTTGAAGTCCAACTGCAATTTTGAACATGAGGTAATTTTTGTGTACTCATATCTTGAAGAGTCCTTTTCAGGACGAGCCGAGAGGCTGTGCCAATCCAAACACTGATCCAATTGTAGTGGGAGAGCTTCCACAGCAGGGCACACACCAGTTCCAGCAGCTATTTCAGTTATTTATCTTCTCAATTTCATCCAGGTCGTCAGTATCCAATTTGTTTATCTTTTTGTCTGGGAAAGAAGAGAAATAGGTCAGATTTCTTAACACTGAGCAGAGAAGGGAATGCTGCTCTCCTTGGCTGGACCTGAGTTCTGCTTTATCAGGGAATGTTCAGTCGGGTTTTAAAAATACAAATTAAAACTGTTTCCTTTTACCAAAGGCCCATCTGGGTACTCCAGTGCTACCCACCCCTGAACATCCACTTCAAGAACTATCCAGGCAGACAGCAAACAGAGCCTGATTTATTCTGCTCCTGTCAGAGGCAGCAGGTCACAATCCCAAGCAATGCTACACCAAACACTCCTGCTGTGCTCTTCTGCCACCTGTTTAAGGCTCAACAAACACCCTTAGACCTGCTCAGCATCCAACAAATCAAATTCTGCAGTGATTCAACAGTTTAGAGAAAGGAGAAAGCCTGAGGGTACGTACTGAAATGTTCCTGGATTCTGTTGAGAATGTTCATGCTGTGCTTGCTGTCCACCATGTTAATGGCCAGCCCTCGCTTGCCGAAGCGGCCGGTGCGGCCGATGCGGTGCAGGTAGGTCTCGTTGTCTGGATTTCCATCCTTATCCACAGGCAGGTCAAAATTGATAACAACAGAGACCTGCTCTACATCGATCCCTGACAAAAAGAGAGCATCGGGTTACACAACTTCACGTCTTTTTAGAGCAGGAACAGCCTCCTCACACTCTGAAATGGAGCTTTTCCACACTACCCTCACAGGGTGGAAATAAAAACTATTGAGCTGTTAGGGCAGAGAGTCCCACTGAAGCAGCCAAAGACACTTAAATATTTTGGAAGTTCTACCAGCACTTAAATATTTATTCCAGAAACTCTCTCCTTCCCTGCAAAGCTCTAAAGACCACTTGTTTTTTTCCCAAGTACAATCCTGTCTTAACTGTTCTAGGATGTCAAATTACACCACAAATCCTACTGGGATGGTGAACTGGATTTCACTGTTTTTCAGTTTTCCATACTTGGGCACACGTTCACTGCAAACCCTGAATGTCACCAGCCCGAGACAAGCTTGGTGCCAGACTCTCACAGGACACTCTTCCATCTCAAGCAGCAAGAAGCCAACAAGCAATCCTGTGCTTGCCCACAGGCACACAGTGTAAGGACACCAATTTCTCCCAACTGGAACACCTGCAAATTCTTCCTGTCAGCTGGCCAGGGGTATGTGTTATCTTAGGAAGTGCTGCTTCCAGCCCTCCCTGGGATGCCTTTTCAGGCTACCTAAAAACAGAGGCCAGACAAAATAAAGGGAATAAGAAGTGGGTGTATTTACTGAAGGGCCTTCAGGTACATTTTGGGCAGACAAAGCCCTCCAGGGACCACATTCAAAAATGGACCACAGGTCATGGGTTTTCACTTTTCGCTTTTACAAATTTGGTTCATTTGCATATTGGAAGTTAACCTTCCAATTCCAGCTTCAGCTAATGAAGTCATTTACCCCAAGTTTGCTCCCCCCAGCTCCCTTTTGTTTAATCTCTCAGGCCTGAGGCAGTGAGTGTCCTTGATTGCCAGGCCTGGAGAGGAATTGCTGTATCTGCCCAAAACGGGAGAACAGCAGCTGCCACTGCGTGTGGAGTTTGGAGTTCTACACTAAAGAACTGCAGGGTTACAAATACATGGAAAATATAAAAGCTCAAATCCTAGAGCATCACCTGGCCCCATTCCTCCGTATCCTACCTCTGGCACAGACGTTTGTGGTCACCAGCACCTTCTCCTTGCCCTCCCGAAAGCGCTCGATGACGGCCGCTCTCTGCTCCACCATCATCTCCCCGCTGAGCAAGGCCACCTGATGGCCCTCCCGGGACAGCTCCGCCGCCAGCCACCCCGCCGTCTTCCGAGTCTGCAACACACAGCCAGCCCCACATTTGGGAGGGGGTTTAATGCTGGAAAGTGACAACAAACCTCTCTGGGGGCCCACTGGAAGCTCCGTGGTTGCTCAGTTTTTGTCTCCCTTACAAACTGTATCAGAAGGAGGACAATACACCTCAGCCACCTCAGGAGCCCCTGATTAATAAGATACATTTTCTTTGTGCTCTGCTCTGTGGATTTCACTCTGCTGGAGACTGACACTACATGTGTACACTGAAAACTCATGAAACTTGTCACAAAACCACAACTACTCAGCTTGGAAAATGGCAAGGTCAGACCTGAATGCAGTTGTGAAATCCCGCAGAGGCTCAGCACAGCCTTGAATTAAACAGTTTTTTGAGCTCCAATTATGTCTTGAGACAGTCTAAAAGCAAACTGCTGCAGCAGATTCCAAACACTTTCATTTTGTCTGAGGTCACTTTGCCTGGCTGTTTGGTGCTGTCAGCACTGATTTTTTCCCCTAAAAATGATTATGGCAGCTTCCAGAAAAAGAAAACCAAGTCTCAGTATGATTCATAGTGAGATCCCAGAGGCGTATCCTCAATTACCTGAGGGAAATGAAGTCCCAGGAACAGCTCTGTATCAGCTAGAGAACCAAAACACTTCCCAATCCCTCATTATTCCCTATTTTCATCCATGTTCCAACCCCACTGCTTTTTTCTTTTCAGTTCAGTTTTAGAAGAACGTGCATTACTCTGATCTTTGCTTCAGAGGACTTCAGCGACAACAGTGACCATTCAGGAATAAAAAAGTCCAATGCTGTCTCCTGGATGGACAAACCCAGGGAATCAAACCAGCCAGTGCTAATGTGACTTTTGGGATTTCACTCAAAGATGGAGCCAGAGAAGCCAAAAAGGGCAATTTTGTTTTCAGTTCCTTTCTGGAAACTGTGTCTGGCTTGGTTTTAGCACTTGCAGACTCTGAAGGGGTCACTAGGACTAACATTCCCTGGAAGCACTCACATGGCAGAAGATCATGGCCTGGGCGATGGTGATGGCCCCGTAGATGTTACAGAGAGCCCGGAACTTCTCATCTCTGTTATTGCACAGGACGTAATACTGCTTGATGGTGTCCAGGGTCTCCTCCTCGCGCTTCAGTTTGATAATGTTTGGGTCAGGAACAACTTTTTGAGCAAACTTCCAAACAGAATCCTCAAAAGTGGCTGAAAACAGAAGCATCTGGCAGTCTCTGGGGAGCATTCTGAAAGAGAGAGAAATAGGGAGGGTTCCCACACAACACTGTCATCTCCTGATATCCTGATGGAATTCATGCTACAGGCAAAGGAAAACCATAACCCTGGAACCAGTTATTTCCGTGGCTGGAAAAACTAAAACCAATCTTATCCACCCATGATCACTCCCTCACGGACCACAGGCATCCAGACTTGCCTTCTTAAAAAGGAATAAACCCTGCTCCAGGGACTGGATTTTTTTTCTGTAAGGCGGCCAGTAAGGCCAATGGCAACCTGGCTTGTGTCAGGAATAGTGTGGTCAGCAGGAGCAGGGAGGTCATTCTTCCCCTGTATTTGGCACTGGGGTGCACCCCTGTGCAGCCCCTCACCCTTGGTGAGGCCACACCTTGAGCACTGTGTCCAGTTCTGGGCCCCCAGTTTGGGAAGGACATCGAGACACTTGAGTGCATTCAAAGGAGGGCAATGAGGCTGGTGAGGGGCTGGGAACACAAACCCTGTGAGGAATGACTGAGGGAGCTGGGGGTGTTCAGCCTGGAGAAAAGGAGACTCAGGGGTGCCCTCATCACTCTCTACAGCTCCCTGAAAGGCAGCTGTGCTCAGGTGAGGTTGGTCTCTTTCACCAGGCAGCACTGACAGAACCACAGTCTCAAGGTGCACCAAGGGAAATATAGGTTGGATATTAGGAAAAAGTTTTTTAAGGAAAGAGGGATAAAAGTACTGGAATGGCCTGCCTGGGGAGGTGGTGGAGTCACCATCCCTGGATGTGTTTAAACAAAGTCTAGATGTAGCACTGGGTGCCATGGTTTAGGTGAGGTGTTTGGGTTGCACTGGACTTGATGGTCTTGTAGGTCTCTTCCAATCCAGTGATTCTGTGTGATTCTGTGAAATGAAACTGCTTGTCATCCCCTGACATTGTGCCTCTATGAACCCCCTGGACTAGAGCTCATCTATCATTTCAGTCTTGCTGCTTCTTGCTGCTTCACAGCCCCGCTGTCCCTGTGTCCCTCTGTACCTCTGAATGCGGATGCTCTGGTCCTGGTGGCCCTGGGTGGCGATCATCACATCTGCCTCATCCAACACGAACACCTTGATCTTCTTGGGATCGATGAATTTCAGTTTGGAACACCAGTCCAGCACAGTGCCGGGTGTGCCGATTACGATCTGCTCTGAGATCTTCTGCCCTCTCTCCACTGCCGAGACAGAAGGAAGGGCTGCTCTAGGGTGGCTGTGCACACAGGGAAATGTTTCGGCCCTCTCTGACCAAGCCATTTCACCACCTGACTGCTCTGGTGCACCTGAGGAGCACCATTCCCTCACTCCTCTTTGCGGTGTGTCCCCTTACTCACGTTTGTTGCCTCGGACAGCATACGCAAGTTTCAGCTCCGGGTAAAAGTTTCCCATCTGTTCAATCACTTTTCCTGTTTGAAGTGCCAGCTCGTATGTTGGGGAAAGGCACAAACACTGGAGGAACAGAAGGATAATGAGTGAGGTGATCAACATCCAGGGCAAACACTATTACACTTGCTTTTTAAAATCCTTCCTGAAGTTTTCTTCAAGACGAACATGCAAGTGGCTGAACAGTTTCTCAACCATCCCATGAGGAAATCTGATTTAAAAAGTCCCTCTCCAGGCACTGTCTGCTCTGTTGTCACAGCTACCTTCTCTTCCACCCCAAACCCACTTATCCAACCCCCTTCAGCCTGCACTATTTCTCTGATTTAAGTCCTCCCAGAAAGATTTAACTCCTCACACGTGGGAAATGAATTTGTAAAAAATTCTCAAAGTTTGATAGAAGGTTCACATAGCATACATTTTGTATGTAAACTCTGAGAAAATAAATGCTGACTTAAAAATGTTATAAAATAGGATAAACATTGTTGAGAGAGAAATGGAATGAGAAACAAGTTTTAAAAAATGACTTTATAAATAAGACTAGATATTTTGGAGAAATAGAACTATGAAAGATACATTGTAGTAAGACTCACGAGGGGTAATTTTAGATGATTCGTTTTAAGGTATTTGTAGTATGATGTGATAAAAGCTGATAAGCTAAGAAACGCTTATAATGTATAGTAATTAAGAAACAGTTACTTCTGATTGTGATAGTGTGAATTATAACATCTGTATTATCTCACTCCTCACACACTCACAGAGCAATGGCATCCTGTGTCATGCATGGGAAGGACTGACAAGAACAAGCTTTGAGCAAAATCCACATCTTTTGCACTCAAGGCATTTTGATAAATCCCCAAACCTCCATCCCCTTTAAGCAGTTTAAAGAAATAACACCATGCTGTGTTATTTCACACCATGGCTCCATCAAGCCGTGAATTTACATCTGAAGGCCTCCCAGCAGCTCAGGCTCTTCACTAGATGGCACTGCATGGCCAAGGTGAAACACGCCCTGAAACAGCCACCTCCCACAGACCTTACCTGTGGATACTTGTTCCCAGGCTCAACCCTGCTGAGCATGGCCAGGACAAAGGCAGCTGTCTTGCCAGTACCGGACTGCGACTGCGCGATGAGGTTCTGCGGGCTGGGGGCACAGCAGGCACAGCTCAGAGCGTGAAGCACCACGGTGGCACCTGAATCCCGTCACATTTACCCCTGCTCTGGATCCATGGCCAACCTGACCAGCTACGCTCCATGGGGCAGGAATTACTTCCTGCCCAACACTCTCCTTCAGTGTTTCTCAATGATGGAGATTTGGAAGGAGAGCTGTGGCTATCTCTCAGTAATTTCCCATTCCACACGTCTTCCCCAGTGTCTCAGTAGCTCACACGTTCCAGCTCAGGGTTGTGGAGAGAAAAATCAGCACCTCAGCTACTCCTACCCACCCAGGATTTCTGAGCCATTTTGTATTATTTCTTCCCAAACTAATGAGGAAAATGGTAACAACCTCCCAAACCCCACAGCACTGCATGCTCAGCACCAGCCCTAGGAAAAGGACAAATCCAGGGCTGCTGTCACATAGTTAATAACCACAGAAACACTGTGACATGGGAACCCTTTCTCCATACCCTGAGAGTTTCTCCATCACCCTCCTCCCACCCAAAATTCAGGAGCAGCACACTGAACCTTTCAAATCCTTCTATTCTGGTAGAGAGTAAGAAGAACATGTACATACGGTTCAGCAAGCATCATGGGCAGGGCATTCTCTTGGATCTTAGATGGTCTGTTGAAGCCCATGGCATAGACTCCTTGAAGGAGCTGTGGTTTCCTAAAAAGAGAAATTTTTATATCATGACCTGTTTAAGTCAATTTAGTTTTCATTTGTGTACAAAAAGGTAAGAAAAATCCTCGAGAAGACATCCTAGAGCTGTCCCTGCTACAATCCCACCTGTGAAACAACTGTGATCAGCATCTGGAATCATAAGTGACAGCAGGAAGTCTAGACAGGAAGCTCTGCAAAAACCCCGGGATTTAGTAAGTCAGCCTGCCTGCTCCAGCTTGAGGGCAAAGCCTGTGTCTAAGGCCAGCACTGCTTGTTCCAAAGCAGCTTTTCAGACAATCCAGGAATCACAGAGCAAAAAGTGTTAATCCTGTCCTTCAGGCCAGTCCCATTTCCTCAGCCATGCCTGATCTTGGTGCCAAAATTATCACTCCTTGATGACTCAAATGTGGGACAAAGCGTGAGGAATAGGATGAAGGGATCATGAGATCCCTGCAAGGACTTCAGCAAGTCATGTAGACTGTGTACTACAGCTGAGCAATGCCAGCTCAGGTAAATGATACTTAGCTCCGTTTGCTGTCACTACACCTTGTGATCCATGGCTGCAAGCCAGCCCTCACACCCAGAACTGTGTGGTGACACTGCTGGCCAGCAAACTCTCATCTGCTGCTTTCTCTCCAGGGAGCTTTGTACTCTCAGCAGACACTTGTGTAGACAAAGAGACCCCAGAACAACCTAAATCCAGGTTATGGTGCTGGAAATTCTCAGCTGATGACCCCCAAGTGCTCCCTGGATGCTGTGAGTGCTCTCAGAAGGGCTCTCCTTTCAAAGCAGATTACAGGTCTCCTGCCCACATTTCCCACTGCAGTAACTTCCCATTCAGCACAACATAATTTTGCGAAAATCCTGTATTATTTTCCAACGATGCCTGAACAAAAGCCCTTTGAAAACATAACCTTGTGCTGCTCCAAGCAAGGACAGACAAAGCCCAACTCTGCACCAGTTGCCAAGGATACCCCGAGTCATAACAAAACGAAGACTCAATTAGGCTGGCTGTCCTTGTCATTAACTCCCTGGGATTGTTTGCCTTTTGAAACACAGGAATGAATTAGTCTAACAGGCACTGCAGGACCTCAGCTTCTTTTTGTAGACATTCAACCACAAATACTAACAAAGCAAAACATCCTGGCATTTCATGAGGAGAAGGCTCTTTAGCTCCCATTTTCCTGCAGAGCTTGTAGAGCAACAAACCTGAGATCAACACAAGCACAACAATCCCAACAGGACACACTCTTCAGCATATTAATACATATATCCATCCACCATGCCTTAAACACAGTTATCATCCCTTGAAAGCTGCACTGGTAGAGGTTTTCAAAGGGAAGAAAGCCAGAAAATACTGGTGTCTCCAGCACGTAAACCCAGTAAGGCTGGAAAAAATAAGCTGTTCCCTTTGTGCTGTTCACTGCTGTTGCTTCAGAGGGAAACACCCACCAGGCACCCAGATAAACCAACTCTCCTTGCATTTAAATAATACAAATGATACACTTATTAATGACAGTGATACACAAACCCGAGTACTTTTAAGTGGTATCTCCTACGCCACCAGGGAATTTTTCAGGACATGTGGAGAGGTTCCAACTACCTGATGGGCTTCAAACTCACATCTGCTCTGGCAGTTTTAGCAGAACTGCTCTCTCCCCCTGAGTTTAAGAATAAGGCTCCACATGACAAACTGAAAAATCCAGTTATAAGGGAGCCTATTTAATATATCTGATCCCAGGATTTGACAGCTCCATGCAGAGAAGGCTCTGGCTCATCCCAGCAGGCACTTACAGGCGCAGCTCCTCGAAAGACTTGACAGAGTAGAGGGGTGATGTGGGGTCCCTCTGCAGCACCTCCACCTGATTTGTGGTGTCAACCAGGTTACTGCGGATCAGCTTGTTCAGTAAGGACTGGGCAGCTCTGTCCTCTGGGAAAGGAGGTGGAAAACATGAATCCATTAGTCACAGCCTGTTCCAGGTCCTGCTCCCACTGAACTCCTGAGCCACTTAAAATGGACAAAATCCCTCCAAATACTGAAATTCTTCATTAGAGTGTAATGGCTTGAAGACCCCAAACCTCTTGGATGAGACATTGAGAGATCCCAAAGATTCCCCCATTTAATACCCAGGAAGAGAAATCAAACAAGCACTGCTCTAAGGGGGACTTTAACACATCCAGATCTCTGCTTATTAAGATTCTTTTAGCTTAGCATCTCCCTGGGACAGGGTAAGGCTTCCTCAACCCTCACTCTGACATGTGGGCAGACACCTCCCAGGGTTTTATTTTTAAGGAAGGTTTGAGGATAAAGGGTACTTTAAAAGATTTCACAGCTGAAACACAAGGGTTGAGGATAAGAGAGATCCGAACAAGGTTAAACTGCTGCACTTTGGGGTTTTGTCACTAAGTCTGTTTCCTAAAACCACCTTCTGAAAGAACGGGAGCCTTTACCCACCTCTGAGCAGCCACTGCATAAACGCAACTTGTTGGTTGCTACAGCAATCCCAGCTCCAGGTTATCCAACTGCTCCTGTATCCAGTCCTGCCTTGAGGATACTGCTATCCCCTTATTTCTCTCCACTCTAATCCAGGAGTCTCCCAAGTTATTACAGGACACAATGCCTTTAAAAGTGTTATGGAGGAAGGACATGTCTTACAATTAAGTCCTTGGGGCAGGATACAAGATCAGCGGTCCTGAGACATAAGGCAGACTTACTTTAAGCATATATTAAATCAATATAATTATAATTAAATTAAATTAATTTCCTTGCCAAAGCTTTTTTTCAGGAAGGCACTTACCCTTCTCCTCATCCTCCGTCTTCTCCACATTGTCATCTGCCTTGACAACGGCACCTGATGGGAACAGGTTGGGGGGCACAGGTGAGCTCAGGCCTCAGGGGCAGCCCACACCCCCACAGCTTTGGAACATCCTGGGAAAAGCTACAAACAGTTCCTTTTCCTGAGGAGAACCGCCCTGCTCCACTGCTGTGCAGATGAAACCCAAGCACCAGCTCCAAGTGCATTTTAGCAACCACACCAACGGATTTTGTTCACACAGCTCCCTGAGACACCAAAATATTTAGTCTGTGCTGCTGCTTAATCTCAGCTCTTCTGGAATCTCATGATTTATCAGGAATTTACTTTGGCAGCAGTGCTCTGAACCCCCACAGGGAAACATCCCCCCCTTTCCAAGCCCATCTGAGCAGCTGGAACTCACCATTGGCATCTGGTTTGGTTTTTTCATCCTTCAGGTGTAAAGTGCTCAACTAGAAATGAGGAAAAACACAAAATCAGAGAAATTCAAATATAGCTCCCTATATTCTAATGCCAGCCAGGAAAACCTGAGCTTTGGATTCATCAAGTATTGCACCAACCTTGCTCAACTGGAAGGGATGAAGATACAAGAGGAACTTATTTCAGGAGTTTTAACACAACTATTTCTAAGCAGGAGTTTTAACAGAAATACAAGTTTTTTAAGCTGCAATGACAACTCATGGAAGGGGTTGTTTTCTGTCCTGTAGCCTCCTATCCCTAATAGCTCTGCTGATGGAAAATGGGAGAAAACCAGCATTCCAGGATGGAAACACAATCCATGCACTGTCCTGGCCGGCACAAGCTGTCCCAGGAGTTTTTTTCACCACCTGAGATGTGCAGGGAGAGCAGCCCCGAGGGTCTTCCCCACATCCTCAGTGAGTGTTCTGTGCCCAAACACAGGAAAAATAAAAACCCTATTTTTCTGAGGTACAAAGTTACATCTTTTCATTTAAAATATATGAGAGAAAGAGGGATTTTTTTGGATGCTGGAAGACAGAGCTGAGGCTGGGTGAGTGCCTGAAGCGGTGCAGTGCCTGGATGGAGGGTGAGGGGGACCGCAGGGACGTCTTTGCCCTTTGAATATGCAAAAAATGGATGAAGGAGAAAAAACTTAAAAAATAATGGCAAATAAATAAATAAATAAATAAATATTGGGGGTTTTGCTTATAAAGCCCAGGGACAATCGGATACCCCGCGCCCTCCCTGCCCCCACGGCAGAAAATGGGGCGAAAAAGGGTTTCTGCCATCGCTGTTTTCTGTGAGGAGGCGGCGGGGGCCGCGCGGCCCGGGAGACCCCGCGCCGCTGGAGCGGGCCGGGCCGGGCCGGGCCATCCCGAGCCGCCACGGGCCCCGGCGCGCACTCACCGACTCGGCCGCCGCCTCCTGCTCGTCCACGGCCAGGGCCCACGAGTCGGTGGCCATGGCCGGCCCGGGGTGGCCGCAGAGCCGCGATGGCGCCGGGCGGGAGCGGCGCCTGCGCGCCCGCGGCACCGCCCCGGCACCGCCCGGACCCGCGAACCGCGGCCGCGCACGGGCGTTCCGGGGACAGCGCGTTCCGGGGGCGGCGGGGAGAGGGGCGGGGGTGAGGGGCGACATCGGGTGTCTGAGGCGGGGAGATGTGGACACGGAGTGGGGTGAGGCTGTGAGCCCTGTGTGGGGTGGGGTTGTAAGCTCTGTGTGCTCTGTGGGGCTGTGAGCTCTGTGTGGGGTGTGTGGCTGTGAGTCTTGTGTGGAGTGAGGCTGTGAGCTCTGTGGGGCTGTGAGCTCTGTGTGGGGTGGGGTTGTAAGCTCTGTGTGCTCTGTGGGGCTGTGAGCCCTGTGTGTGCTCTGGGGCTGTGAGCTGAATGCTGTGGGGCCGAGATCAGGACCCCGGTGTGATCTGGGGTCAGCCTGTGTCTCACATGATGTGGGGCTCAGTCCCTGTGTGGCGTGGCCATCCCTGGGGGTCAGGCCCTCCGTGTGGGGTGGGGCTGGGGCTGTTCCCCTCTCTAGTTTGGGGCTGGGGATCAGGCCCTGCCGTGCCATCTGGTGTGAGACTGCAGCTTCTGTTTCCCATGGAATGAAGTCCCTTTGGGAGCCAAGGCTGGGGGAAAATCATGCAGACACTGTGACATTTGTGAGGGAACCACAGCTCTGTCTCTGGAACAGGGGTGAAGGTGAAAACAAGGCAGAAGAATGAGTCATGGAGGTCTAGAAGTGACAGGAGCTGCAAGAGTAATTTCCGTCCTGTCTCCTGCTGTAAGGCAGGAGCCAGCTTAGACCTGGTATCAAACCTGTTCTTTAAAGGTCCTGGAATAAAGAGGAGTAAAAGGGAAAGTAGAAATGAAAGAAGTGTGGGAAGAGCCTGTGGGATTTCCTCGCTGGGCTGCTATTCCCTTCCTTGAGCCATGTTTGACAGAGCAGCTCTCAAGGACAGTCTGAATTTGTGTTTTTATTCCATACAGCAGAACCAGTAAAATGGCCAAAACTGCAGGCATCAGCCACAAGTTCCCAAACCAAGGATTATTTCCCTGACTCAGTATTCCCCTTCCCCTTTAATGGAGACACTTCATTTGTTCCCACAGCCTAAAACTTTCAACTGAGCTGTTATTTCTTTCTGTGCTGAGAAATTTTATCCCAGGCAGGGCTGGACCCTTCACTGTTGCTCTCTTCACACCAACTGTGGTTGGTTTTTTCCTTAAAACTAAACCCCATCATTATCAAATTACCATCTGATACTTGTCCATCTAATTCAGTTTCCTGCTTGGAGGTGGTAGCACCATGTCCCTCAATCTGTGGGAATCCCTCCCAAGCCCCACACGTGAACTTTAGGGTCTGGAAGCTTTGTTTGTGGAGGTGACATCATGGCATTTTTTTCCATGGCAACAGGAGGATGCTGAACGCGAGAGAACAGAGCAGGCAGCCAAAGGCAAATCTGAGATGTTAATTAGTTAATTAGGGTAAAAATAAAGATGAATGTGGGAAATCCCAGAGGCTGACAGGCTCATGCTTCCAGTTTAATGTTTTCTTGCAGACACACCTCCCATGAACACATTTAATTTGGGTTAGTCCCATTTTAGAGAGGGGAAACAGGTACTGAGAAGACAACTGGCTTCTTATCAGGCAACACTGGCTTCCAACGCCTCCTTGCTGCTCCTTGACCTTGCCTGCAATGATTCCTTGGTATTTTCAGGGCTGTGCAGCCTGTCAGTGAGGTGTGACTGTGGTGGGTGTTTCTCTGTTCTGTCCATGAGGAAGGACTTTTCTCCTCAGTCTCTCATCTCCTCTCAGAGCAGGGATGGGTTCCTGGAGCTGTGGGTTTCCTGTGGGTTCCATGCAGGGTCTTTGATTTTGCTGGAGACTCTGCTGTCATATAATTACATATTTATTCATTTAAACATGAGATAAATATTCAAACTAGTTTAAAGAAATACTTATTTATTTAAACCAGCAGACTCTGGCTGTGCTGGAATAAGAGAGCTCACAATGGTGGAGGTTGGATGGTGGAATGAATGTCATTGAAATTACCTCTAGTCCTTACACCCCAAACAGGTCAGAGTGTTGCCCACACACAAACCTGCTGCAAGGAGGAGGAAGCGGGAGAAGAAAAGGAGGAAAAAGAGGAGGAGAAGGAGGAGGCAGTCCCTGTCCAGCCCTGTGTCATCACTTTTTATCCATCACAGTCTCCCAACAGGGTGATTATTTATTTATTCAGAGCATTCCAGGCTGAGGAAAATAGCATTTACATACAGAGCACACATGGAGATCATGGGAAGTGCTCGTTGCTGTCCATCCAGCAGGAGATTTTGTTTAGTATTGCTTCTTTTCTGGGTTTTTTTTTTTGGTTTTTTTTTCAGTTTTGAGCCCATCTGAATCTCCCAGCACAAGAGCACCACACTTGAACACTTGAGTGAGCTGGGTAATGAGCCTGGAAAGCCTGTCCTGTGCTTGGCCAGTCCCAGAATCCACCAGGCATGAACCAGGACTGGAAATATTCCTCTGTGGTGGTTAGAGGTGTTGCTGTTGCCTGGCCCCAGGTGGGTAAAGCCACAAGCTTTGAGATGGTGCTTAGGTGACCTCAAATGCTACTTCTAGCTTGTCCCCTCCCCAGTTTTGCCTCATTTATACACATCCCATTCCCCCATGCTGCTCCCTGGGAGGGGCTGGCCCTCATCGATGGTGGGGTGTCCTGGAGAAGATGAGGAGGAGCAAACACCAGCTGCAGGCCCCTGTGAGCTGTTCTGGACAGCACTTTTGATCACTGTGGTGATGCAGCTCCAGCATCAGCACAAAATATTAATTCCCCCCAAAACAACTCCATGTGTGTCTTCCTGAGGTCTCACACTTGCCTCATCCACCATGTCAGATGCTGCTTTATCTTCTAAACAAATACCCTGCTGCTACCACATTTGTTGGTTTAAATCTGAGGATTTCTCCTGGCATATGTTATTTTCTTCCCAGAAGCCACAAGCTGTGGTAAACAAACATTTACAGGCACTAGGAACACAGGACCTGGGTTTTTCCATGGCTGACTTATTTGTCTGGCAAGAACCATAAATTCTGGAGGTTCAGGGCTGAAGTCAGCCCTGGGAGCTGGGCTTAGGAAAAAATTCTTGAACAGGCATTTGTTTGTGGAGTTTTTTGCCATTTCCTCTAAAACACATTGTTCTTAGGGAGCAAGATGGGTCACTAGGAGTGCCACATGTCTGGTCATCCCAATCTGCAGCGTGGATGTGTCCTTGGAGGCCAGGGGGACAAAGAGGAGCTTTACCCTCGGTGTGCTCTGACCCAGGCTCAGTGTCCAGCTCTGCTTTGGGACAATGTCCAAGTCTGTGTCCCCCCAGCTGCCTCAGTTTCCCCTTTCTACAAGCTGTTTTTCCTGGGTTTAAGTTGCTCAGGGCAGGGACTGTATCTGACCAGGGTCATCCCTCAGCGACAGCATTGCTCCTGTGGGGAGGGTCCTTCTAGTCCCCATGGGTGGGGGCTGTGGCTGAGGGGCTCGAGTGTTCCTGGAGAGGAGAGGGTGCAGGAGCTGGGATGGGAATGGGGGCAACAGCAAGGCTGGAAGAGAGATCCATCCTAGGGCTGCAGAGGAGGCCAGTGAGCGGTGATGCATCCTGATTTTAGGGGACTTTAGGGTGCTTTCCTTCCTTTGAAAGAGAAAGGGGATGACAAAGGTGAATGCGGTGGGTTCTTCCTCTCCCGGCAGCTGCTGCGGAAAATCCCGGGGAGACAAATCGTGGGGATGGGTAAGGGGAGTTTGCAGCCTCTTTTTTCCACCAGCCTGCCTAGCTCGGGGGCATCTCCTCCGCCCGGATGGGCTTCGCCCCTCGCCCGTTCCTCCCCTGCAGCCCCCGGGCTCAGGAGGGGAGCGAGGGGAGGGGTAACCGCCAGGGTGTTCGAGGGGATTGTCATGGTTACCTCCCTGACAAAACAAATGGCTCCACTGGGTGATGATGATGGTGATGGTGATGGTCACCCAGACATCACCGGACACTTTGAGTCAGGGGTGGGGGGCGAGAGACCCACCCTGGGGATCCAGAAGCCCCCCATCCCAGGGGTGCCAGACACCCTCCCGGCTCCGGGCAGAGCCTCCCCGCCGGGGCACATGTTGCTGCAGCCGGTTCGGTAAGACCCTTCCTCGCCCCCCCGGGACCCCCCGGACTCCCCGGTTTCCCCCAGCCCCGCTGCCCGGTGGGGAGGGTCCGGGGGGTGAAGCCACCGGTTGCCGAGGTGGCTGGTGGTGCAGCGCTCCCCCACCCCAAGCCCCGGCGCTTGCTCCTCTCCCTCCCTCCCTTTCCCTCTCTCATCTCCCTCTCTCTCTGTCTTCCAGAGACAGCGCTCCGCAGCCGTGCCTGTGGCGTTCAGGATTCCTCCTGCCCCTCCTGCCCTCCCCAGCCCAGCCGCAGAAGGGCTGGAAGAGTGGGTGAAGTTGCTCCAACCCCCCATCCCCTTCTTCCTTCTCCTCCTCCTCCTCTCTCCCAGGAAAGGTAAGAAAAGCAGTGGCTACTCTCCAGTTGCTCCTGCACCTTTTTAGCTTCGCAGGGGTGGGTGTGAGGGGTGTGTGTGTGTGTCACTTCCCAAGGCTGTGCACGATCCCAGCACAAAGCCGCTCACTGAAGAGAGATCCCTGTCATAATATTTGTGCAGGCACAAGCCCACACTTTGCAAGCTGCTGCTTCCCAGCCTTGCTTTTTCCCAGCTGGATGGTGAGTCCCGGAACATCCAATCCCTCCCAAAAATTGTACAGACATTAGTAGTGACTGTGTCCATCTCTGTGCAGGCAGAGGACAGGGATGGACGGGGGCATGATGCTGGGGGTGGTGGGCTGTTGCTGTCCTCAGCAGCCAAGTGGGATAACTCATCCATGGACACACTCTTTGGGAAGGAGGAGTGACCTTGGCAGGGTGAGGGGGGCTGATCCCCCTGGTAAGGGTCAAAACGCTGAGACCTGGCTGGAATCCACCACACTGGCTGGGGCAGGGCAGGACAGGGGTGGATGGAGAAGGGCTGTGCTGCTTCTGGGGGCCCTGTGTGTCTCCTTGGATCTGGATGCACCCCAAGCAAGAAGCAGACTGCCTGGTAGGTTTAGCCCACCTGAGGGGTGTCTGGGCCAACACCCCCTCTCTGGCTCAGCCCAGGGATCCTCTCCCCAGCTGTGAGCCCAGCAAGGTGGGGGTTAACTAACCCCTGTGTCAGAAATATGTGATTAACAGCTCTAGGAAGGGGCTTAGGACAGGAATCCAGGTCTGTGATACCCAACTCTGGGGCCAGACTGGTGGTCTAAGACACTTGCCAGGGTTGCGACTGACAGTTCCCAAAGTCTGTCTCTGCCAGGGCTGTCAGTCATGTCCCAGCCTGGCACTATGTCACCTTGGGAAGGGGGACCTGGCTGCTTCCACTGGGCTCTGGCAGGAGAAGTTGCTTCCCAGCCTTTCCCCAATTCCCATATCTGAGGCCTCAGGGTATCCTTGGGGCCAGCAATCCTTGTCACTGCTGTGGCAGTGGGGGGCCCATGTTGTTACCTTTTGGGGGCCTGCAGTGGCAGTTTTCCTGGTTTTCCATTAAATGGGATATTCTGCTTGCAGTTTGAGGTAAGAGGAGGCTGGAGATGGGTGAACAGTTCCTGTAGCTTTTGCTGAGAGTATCTTACAGGTCTGCCATGGTGGATCCATGGCTCTTCCAGACAGGATCATGCTATGGGTGCTCTTTCAAACCCCATTTCCTCCTCATCCTAGAGATATTTTGGGGGTTGATCCCAGTATCCTTGCCAGGTTTGAGCCTTGTGCTTTGGGAGAAAGTAGCTGGGGGGCTCCTACATGTCTCAGTCATGACCTGCAGTGATGTGAGTCGGGTTGGTGAAGTCAGGGGTCCCTCATGCAGCTCTCTGAGCCTTGCTGCCCCTGAAAACCAGGGAGAAGTCCTCAGGGTGGCTGTACTCGAGAGCCCTGAAAGTTTGGGAAGTGCAAGGCTTCTCCAGTCTTGGATTTGCAAACAGGGGGAAGTTTGTTTCCCTGTGGAGATTGCCCAGGAATGCTGACAGGAGGCTGTGGTGCAACAGGCATCCTTGGCTGGCTCTGTCCACCTGTACATCTCCACAGGGCGCTCCGGCTGTCGTCATCCCGGAGAGCCACTGGATGTCAGTGTTGATTGAGACAGACGACGTGGAAGGAATATTTTACCCAGCTGCAGAAAACCAGACGTCCTCTGAGCAGTGGGGATGTGCCCCAGGTCTAGCTCGGACCGGGAGGCGAGATCTCCAAGGGAACCCGCTTGTGGCCCGTCAGGGGTTACGGCAGGGCGGGGCAGTGATTCAGCTGCTCAAAAATGCGTCTGATGCAAGGTGTGACACCAGGGCTCGGCTTGACACGGCAGTCTTCCTGTCCTGGGGGGCAGAAACAGCTGAGCTGCCCCTGATTTCTGCCCTTCAGGCAGCAGGGCTGGGTGGAGCTATGTCGGGTTTTATCCCAGCTCCTGTTTTGACTCTCCCTACCCTGTTGTCGGCTGTGGATGCCATAGACCCTGTGGTGTGGTACAGCTGGGACCCCAACCCACTCCTGGGAGTCGGGTCCTGCCAGAAGCCAGGCTGTGTGTTCACAGTTTTGCTCTATTTTCCTTTTCAATTAATGAAAATACACCTCAGAGGAGCATTACTCTGCCCCGTCTTTACTCCATGCGCTCAGACAGATTCTTTGAGGGCACATCAGTGCTTAGAGACACAGATGGACACCCAGGAAGCTCCAAGCAGTGCTTCAGGCACCACCCCCGTTTTTCAGGCACATAAACACCTTTTCCCATCCCATAAAATCCAGCCCCAGCCTCTCGGGAGTTAGCCTGTGGGGGGCTGGAGCCTGTGCTCCGGCTCGCAGCCCTGCGCTCCCTGCGCGTCACGGGGACGTTGCAGCAGCATCAGCGCCTTCCCCGTCAGTCGGGCACAGGATTTGGCCGAGGGATGATCACACTTCCGTGTCTCCCTCCCCTCCGTGGCCAGGAAGAGCAGTGGATTGTCATGGAAAGGATGCTTACAAAGGAAGGGGGGAAAAAAAGATCGATCCAGTAGCAGCCCGGTGTGCCAGGTCCAGAGTGCAGCTGGCCAAGGGACAGTGTCTGTCCCCAGCCCTGAGGTGCTACCTAGTTGATGGGATTACAGGTGTATTTTGAGGGCTGAAGGTGGTATTAACCCTCAGTGGTTTCCCTTTTTCCTGGAATGCCAGATGCAGTGTAAGGTCGGGAGGCACCTGGCCAGGTCTGTGGGATGGCCCCTGCCTGCTGTGTGCGGGAGACAGGACACGCAATGGTGGCAGTGAGGGGACACACTGAGGGCTGGGTGTGTCTAGGAGTACCCTGTGCAGCGTTAAGCTGTTGGTAATTTTTTTGGCATGCTGGGTAATTTTTTTGGCACCTGCCAGGTGCCATCCTGAGAATCCAGGCCCCGTGGCCTGAACGGGGACTGAGCACGCATCCCAGAGCAGCCAAGGCAGGATGGGGAGCAGGCAAGGGACCGGTGCTGAGCTCCTGGGTGGCACAGGGGACAGATTCCAGCTTTCCCACTGCTCTCCCTCACTCCAGCCTTTCTGCTGCTCTCCCTTTCCCTGCTGCAGTCACTTGATGGCGTTGGTGACACAAGCTGTGTGGAGCAGCCCCATGGCTCTGCTGGTAGCGTCCCCTATCAAAGGGTTTTTGCCGGGAAGAGCCCTCTGAGCCCTCCCTGTCCTTGTGGGGCCGATTTTTTGGCTGGCACAGCAGTGAGAGCTGATGCCAGGCTCCTCTGAGCCACCTCGGAGTTGCAGGAGAGGTGCAACTTTCCTGGGTGAATTAAACAGGACATGGCACGGGGCTCTGCATCTCACCAAGGGTCCCTTAGTGCTTGCCCAGGTGATGCAGAAATCCCTGCTGGCAAGTGGTTCCCATGGGAGCTATGTCCCCAATCTTCCATGGGTGCAGGAGATGTGAGGAGCTTGGATCTCACCCATGCCTCTGTACTAAGTCCCCAGTTCCAAGCTGAAATCACACTCCTGGAGCCCAAATTTGCCCCTCTGGCAATCCCATAATGAATTCCTGTTGTGCCAAGCTGTAAGAGAGCTTCTTCCCGTTATTATTTCTTTCCTAAGGTAAAATCATTCCCCCTTCTTCCTCCCCCACCTGGCATGTAATCACTTCCCGATGCCTTGATGGCCTCTGCCACATACTGAAGCGAGGGGACCTTCACTACCTCTCCCTGTGGCACGTGAACTCTTGCCAGCTCCTGACTTCCCAGGCCCTGTTGGCACGGATTGGAGCACCCTGGTGTGGGATGGCCTCCCGTGGCTCAGGCAGGACTCCATCCATCTCCAGACTGTGGGGGCTGCATCCCCATGGATGCATCCCCAACCTCCCTGGGCAGCTCCTGGCGTGAGCAGCCTTTGTGCTAGAAGGAGGGGCGGATTAAATTGGGAATTTAAGGTTTTTGGCTGGGATTCAGGGGCGTGCCTTGGGATTACTGCCCTCCATCATCATTTTTGCTGCTGTTTCCTGTGCTGAGTTTCCCTGGCTGCTCTTCCCCATCCTGGACAGCCCTTCTTGCTCTCCCTGGCTCTCCCTTCGTCCTTTCTCAATGCCGTTTTCCTGCCCGAGCACTCATCGAGCTCGTGGCCTTGATGTCTTCTGCAGCATTTGCATATAAAGGTGGGTTTTAATAATGAAGAAATGAGAAACTGATGTATTTCAGTGCTGCTTGCTTCTCCTGGGCCTCGTAAATCACTGCATAAAGCATTGCAGAGCCAGCCAGGGAGAACTGCTGCCTAGCAACTTCTCCTGGTTCCCTGGGGGAGCAGGATGGGGCCCTAAAATCCACCTGAAAAGTCTCCTTTAAAACCCTGAGGCTTGGAGGAGAGGAGCTGTAATGGAGGAAAACCTGCTTAGGGAAAAGAGTTGGAATGTAATTGGCATAAGGAGTCACTTTGCATCTGAATGTGTCGGCTGAGCACAGAGAGGGATGAGTCAGCCTGTGCAGGAAGGATCTGGAGATGCAGGACAGCAGAGCAATGGCACTTCCCTGTAATCAGCAAGGATGAGGATGGGCAAGGGCATGGGAGGGCAGGAGCATGTATGGCTCTGCCTGCCTACTCTTCCTTCCTCAAGAGAAAGGAAAACTCTCATGATCATAGTCTTATCCTGGAGAAAGTTGTTGGTTTGGAGGATAATGAGGAGGAAGAGGGACAGAAAAAGATGTTAACCTGTTCTGCTCAGGCTCCAGCAGTGTGGGAGGTGGGGGCTATGGACCTCCAGGGCTGCCTGTCCCCAGCCAGGGAGATTTCATCTGAGCCTCCTCCCTTGTGCCAATGGGGATTTGTGGCAAGGGTTTGCTCTGTGTCTTCCCATCGGGATCTTGCTCCATCCCCATCACTGCAGTCATCAAACCCAGGTCTCATCCTGTCCCAAGTCACTCATCTTTCTGTCCTCAGGGCTTCAGAATGAGGTGACAGAGCCGTGCAAACATTTTGGGCATTCGGAGCTTCACATCCATTCTCATCTTTCTCTCTCCAGCTCCCCACCATCACCCAGAGACCCCCAGGAAGATGCCAGGGCTGATTAACTGGGCGACCCTCTCCCGGCTGCCCCTCATTGCATCCGAGGTGACATCCTGTGTCAGCGGCTATGCCTTTGGGATGACAGCCCTGCTCACCTACCACAACCCAGATCCCCAGGCTTTGGAAGGCAAGTTTTAAGGAGTGAAGCTTGGCATGGGAACTTTAAAGTGAGGATATGGCAGTGCTGGGTTTCTGTGCGTGCCTTCAACCTTTAGATGCTGGTGGGAAGCACAACCAAATGTATTGTGTCCAAGTCTACAACTTTTTAGGTGTGAAAAATCCCACAAGTGGGATTTTTTTCCCACTTGGGAAGTGCCAAGAAGGACCTGGCTGGTGGGTCCAGGGAAGAGGTGGGTGTTGCTGACTCTCTTCCTGGCTGGCAGGTCTCTTTGTGTACCCCTTGGACGAGGGCACAACTGTCGTGGGCTTCGAGGCAGCCGTGTCACGGCGCACTGTGACAGTGCAGATCAAAGACAAAGCCAAGATGGATGACACCTACTTCAACAGCTGCAGCCTCCCCCCTGGAAGAGCTGGTGATGGAAGTGGTGAGGGGGTTGAGGGTGTTTTAGGGAGAAAAGGAGGGGAAGGGGAGTGGGGAGGTGACAAGGGTGGCTGGCTGGTGTATGCTGCGGCACCCTCCTTTTAGGAGGCTGAGAGGTTGTGGTGCTCATGCCAGAAGTGTCAGTCTTATCCATCTTGGAAAGCACTGCTGCTTCTGGGCAGCCAAAAGAGTGATGCAGAAGCTGGGGCTCTTTAGAGGAGGCTGATGTGTACAGTGGTGGCAGCTTTGGGTGTTTGATCCAGGGCTGGGGGTTGTGGGAGGCCTGGAAAGGAGCATTTTCCATGGTTGCAATACCTGGCATGGTCCAATCTCTGTGCAGGAAGGCTTATGATGGATGAGGACCTGGAGAGGATTGTTTTTGTGGCCAACCTGGGCATGATTCCTCCCCTGGAAAGTGTCTCCATCTTCATCAGCACCTCCTCTGAGCTGCAGACACTCCCCAGCGGGGTGGTGAGGGTCCTTCTGCCAGCTGTGTGTGTCCCCAGGGTCTCCCAGCCCAGCCTGGAGAATGCCAGCAGCTTTTCCAGCCACCAGCTCCAAACGTATGGAAAACCACGGGGTGGGCTCTGTCTGGGATTGATCTTGGGGAATGCAGGGCTGAATGAGCAGGAGCTGCAGGAGGCAGAGTGGCTGCAGGCTTTACCTCTGGCAGACCTGCAATTCCTGGGGAGATGGAACATGTTGACAGGGTTTATTTGGATTTCTCTCACTGGCAGGGACAAGCACCCCTGTGGATTGGGGAGCCCGGAGCAAGGGAGCAGGTTCTGCCTGACTCAGCTGCTGGACAGTGAGGCCACCAACCCCTTTGAGTATGAGTTCAGCTTCCAGCTGGAGATCCGGGGGCCATGTTTGCTGGCAGGTAGGAGCACTGGGGCTGTCCTGCTTCACAAGGCTGATTTATCACCTCCCCAAGGCAATGTCCACACTCCTCCTCCTCAATGTAAATCTGTGTTGGCAACTTGACTGTGCTGGGGTGGATTAACCAGTACAAGGTTGATGCTAACGTGGGTTCCTGTCCTCTACTGCCTTGACATCCCTTCTCCGTGGTGTCCCCCCATCCTCAATCCCTACTGGCACCTTGGTTTCTCTGGCAGGAGTTGAGAGCCCCACACATGAGATCCGAGCAGACGCTGACCCCTCAGCTCGCTCTGCCAAGAGCATTGTGATCACACTGGCCAACAAACACACCTTCGACAGACCCGTGGAGATCCTGATCCATCCAAGTGGTAGGTGGGCTCTGCTACCCCTCTGCTGCTCTTGCCCCTTCCTGGGATCTTCATCTGTAGCTCTGGAGACAGCTGGGTTAGTGCTGGTTTTGCTAATATTGTCATGGTTAGGCTTCCCAGGAGGTAATCCTGGTCCGTCTCAGGGTTTTCTGAGCTCTCCAAGCTCACAGGTTTTCCCAGCCAAGGGTGCCTGCATCTCTGCCAGACCCCAAGTGTAACCACAGCTGTTCTTCACACAATTCTCTGCATTTACAGAGCCCCACGTGCCCCATGTCTTAATGGAAGAGGGTGACATGACCCCTGCGGAGTATGAACGACACCTGAAGGGGAAGAACGATTTCATTAAAGGCACTAAGAAAGACCCCAGTGCCAAGAAAAAGGTGAGAAACACAAGCTGCAGGTGTTAGCTGAGGCTTTCCATGGACTGGAGCTGAGCTAGAAGATGATACCATGTTTCCAGCATCAGATATTACACTGTCCCAATGAGACCTGCAGCATCCTCCCTCAGAGAGGGGCTTGTGTGGAGGAAGAGGGGAAAATTCAGCAGTGCTGCTGATAAATTGAGAGGGGAAGGAGCTCTGAGATGGTTATTGTGTGTATAATTAGTGCTAGTCTAGCATAGCATAATTAGAGAGGTGCATTGTGATAGCATTAAGGGTATTATAATTATTGCAATGACAGAGAATAAAATATTCTTTTAATTGCTCGGTAAATGTTTACTGTTTCTGGGTAGCTGTCAGAGAGAAAGAAGTGATCTTCCTGGGAATAATGAGCTGAACTGAAGACAAGGTAGGAGAGACTTCTCTTTGTTCTGCTGAGCAGCAAAGAAAAAATATCTGTGCTGGGATTTGTGCCTCGTCTTCCAGCAGTTCTGAAGGAATGAGTGACAGCCCAACTCTTTGGTGTGTCTGGGATCAGCGGAGAGGAGCAGACAGCTCAGAGCCCTCTGGATTTCCAGGGTGGGCCTCTTCCCCTAAGGGACAGGTTGTGCTTGTGTGGCCACAGCTGGGGCTGACAGTGTCAGCTCCTGTTTTACACAGCCAGGGCTCTCCTGTGTGTCCAGGGATGCTAATTTCCCCCTAAACTCCTTCTCCACATGTCTGATCCTGGGTCCTTCTTGGCAGACATCCCAGACCTGCTGCAGGGGTGCCTTCCCGTGCTGCTAAGATTTCTCCTTTCACCAGAGACTTGTCAACCTCCTCTCCTCCCTTCCCTTTGCCCTCTGCTCTCTCTGGCAGGGCTGGGACTCCGCGGGCGTCTCCTCTAATTGTGTTCAGTGTGTGGCAGGTGGAACGAGATGAAACTCCCACGCTACGCCTCGGATGGCTCCCTAATTATTTCTGCACATTTAGCATGTCAAATTATCTGAGGGGGGATCATTCTGGAGACATTTCCCTGCAGGAAAGCCACCTGTGCCCCAGGAGGACTGGGAAACAACTGCAGGGAGCAGAGAAAATGCTTGGAATACCTGGGGTAGATGATGGGCTGGAATTGCTGCTGCTCAGAACAGGACACTGGCCACTTCTTGGCTTAAATTAAATTAGTCCAGAAATTTCAGCAGTAAATGATAAGTAATTCTCCTCCCTCCATTTATTATGCAAAAGGCTTGAATGCTGTCAGCTGCAGGTTGGTGGGGATGGATGCACACTAGAATCAACTTTACTCAGCAAAATCTGATTAGTTTACTGTAATTGGATAATGGGTGAAGGAACGGAAGGGAGGTGAGGAGATGTTTTCTTTTCTGGCTGACCTGTAGCAGCTCCTCTGAAGCGTTTACTGAAGATGTGCCTCTAAAATTCCCTCCAGTCAGTGAGAAACCCCCAAATATGGGCTCATCCTGATCACACAGGAAATTTGTGTCATGGATACCCAACAGCATGCCAGGGAGTTCTGTGGATAGGTTCAGGCCCACGATTCAATATTTGTACAGTGGCAGCAAGGAACACTCTAGTCTGGAATGCAATAAACTGGAAAAGTTAAAGAAAATAATGTCATATGGCTGGAAGGAAATGGAAATGGAAAAAGCCCTTTGATTTCTCAGAAGCTGATTAATTTATACCCCATAGCATAGAAGGGAAAGGCAGGAGGATGAGTGGGAGCTTGGCTTATTCCTTGAGTGGGACCTGTCTTTTCACTGGGTCAGAGAAGCTGCGCTCAGGCAGAGGAGCTGAAAGCAGAGCTTGTGTGTGTGTGTGTGTTGAGCCACAGGGAGTTAGTGAGTTTTAGAAAACAAAGGTTGGTCGTCAGCTCGTAGACTGAGGAATGTGACTCATGGCTGGAGAAAACAAGCCCTGTTATCTGGGGTTTACTCCCAGTGAAACCAACAGAGAAAAGCAGCCAGAAAGAGGAGAAAAGAGGCAAACAAAGCCCCTGAGGATCGAGCTGCTGTTGAGGAGTTGTTTCCACACTCAGACCCAGGGATGAAAGGCTGTGGCTGGGCTGATGTGGGGTCCTGGAGCTCCCTCCAAAGCAGCTGAGGCCATGAACCCGTTATTGCTTGATACACACATAACAGCAGATTATAAACCCATCACGAGAGGTTTTTGCCAGTTTTATTTTATCCCATTTGTAATGAATACTTGAAATAGAAGGAGAGAAAATGTGGAGAGCCATTGGAGCTGTTTGCAGTGCAGAGATCATGCAGGTTCCTATCGAGCCATGGCCGGAGCAAATAGTTCAGCTTTCCAAAGCCTTTCAATCCCTACAAAGAAAAGTGATAAAAGAAATGGGCAGAAAAAGCAGCAAACCAGAGGTGGCAGGAATGAATTAGAGTGCTGAATGCAGCATATCAAGGGCTGCATCTCACACTTCATTAGTGAGTGACCATGGAGAAAACCTCTGGTGTGCCTCGGTGGGATGCTATGCTGTGCTAATGAACCAGGTTTTCAGGAAGGATCTAATGAAATGTTTGGAGAATCAGATTTGCAAGGTGCTGGGTAGGGCCAGGTCTTTTGATTTCTTCTCCAGGCTTTTATCTGAGTGTGCAGTTGCTCCCTATAATCCCAGAATGGTTTGGTGGAGAGGACCTTAAAGCTTATCTTGTCCCACCCCTCCCGTGGGCAGGGGCACCTTTCGCTATCCCAGCTTGCTCCAAGCCCTGTCCAGCCTGGCCTTGGACACTTGCAGGGATGGTGAATACTGTGGGTGTGGACAGAACAGACCACCTGGATATTGGCCCACCCTGGTGTTGTCACCTCTGAACAAGCAGATTCTGGCCCACAAAAGGCCATGCACTTGCATTTTGAGCCCTGCTCTGATTCTCCTCAAGTTAAAATGAGGGTGGAGAAATCAATCTCTCAAAATCGACCTCTGGTGCTGTCTCCTGCTTTCTTTCAGACGGAAATCATCAGGAAGAGGCTGAACAAGGACATCCCCCACCACCCTGTCATCATGCTCAACTTCTGCCCTGACTTGAGGACTGTGCAGCCAGGCCTCCGGAAAGCCCAGGGAGAGTTCATCTTCCTGGTGGACCGCAGTAGAAGCATGAGTGGTGTGAACATCAGCCGTGCCAAGGTACCTGCAGGAGGGGAAGCACCTGCCTGTCATCAGGGATGAATGAGAGAGAGCAGTGGGGGTGCTGACAGCATAAGTGTTCATTATCAGGGCATGAGGGTAATTATAGCTGTATTTTAGTCATCTCAACCATGGTGCTTGTTCGATACCTGCAACAAAGGTGACTCTCCCCTGTTCTCTTCTGCTTCTTCCTATCAGCACATACAATGCAAATTTTTTTCTTTCCCTCTCTTGCTGGCGTGCTTTGTGCATCCCTTTTCCAGTTCTCCCTGTCTTCAGGAGGGCTTTGGGTGATGGCTGCCTAGGAGGAAACCTCCGGGGAGCTCCAAGGGGAGCGAGGTGCTGACCATGCATTAGGAGAGATTTTGCTGGTGGGCATCTCTGTGAAATCACAGAAATTATTTAAATATGAGACATCCCTTTTACAAACACAAATGAGCACCAGCAGCCTGGTGGATAGTTATGGGAGTTGTGTCGAGAGCTCTGAATAAAAAATAGCATTGTCAGGATATTTTGTGGGTCTGAGGTTCCCCTGTCAGATGTGGCTCTTACCCAGAGCCAGCCTTGGTGCACTTGGTCTGTTGAACCCCGTGAGGTTCCCACAGACCTGCTCCTGAACTTGTCCATCTTCTAGCACATCTCTTTTCCCATCTGTCTCCAGTTTCCATGGGAACTGCTGAGGAAGGACAGACACCTTCAGCAACAAGGACTGGGATGCTGGGGAGCCTGCAGATGGCTGCGACACATCGCCTGGGATAGGGAGGCTGTTCCCAAGGGGAGCAGGACATCTCTGGGCTTGTACCCCTTCCCCCAGCATCTTTAGGAGTCTGAGAATCTTGCCCCAGAGTGGATTTTTGCATTTCAACTCCCCACATGGCTGGGTTTGGACACCACAGTCTTTGCAGCCTCTGTGGAGGCTGGATTGTCTCTTGGGGATGGGGACCTGCAGGGTCAGAGCCCTTCTCTGATTGGTCCTGAAATGGAAGCCCCATCTCAGGGGGGCTGTAGAAACAAGAAGAAGGCTGTTCCCCTTCAGGAAAAAATATTTTGAGGGAGATCTTGGAGGAGATCCCTCAAGGGAGAAACCCACTGTCCCTATTTTGAGTGTCCTGTCCTTGTTTGTCACTCACAGACACCAGGGACCTCACAGCAGGAGCTGTTCTGAGAGGGTTTGGGTGGGTTTTGGTTGGTGGAACCTTCTGCATCATCCTCAGCTGTCTGGATGCATGGCATGACAGGTCTTGGAGCTGTGCAGCCTCAGGATGCACTCAGGGATGGGGTGAAAGGGCCCGTGTGGAGCAGGAGGGCCCCCGTTCAAAGCAGCTGGAGTGGAAAATTCAGGGATTTAAATTTCCTGCAGCCAGTCCCTTTCCCACCCTGATGCAGCCAGGGAGAAGAGCCAGGCTGTGATGGTGCTTGCTGGCAAAACTGCACTAATAACTGGGAATTGACTTTTCTAGAAGCAAACATCCCTCCTTATTGAGTTGCCATATAGCTATGGAGTGCAACAGGATCAAGATCAATATTTACCATAAGAAGCAATAAATCTTTCTGCTTGCTGAAATAGCAAGCAGGCATCGGTTGCCCATTTTGGGAAGTGCTTTAAGAGAAATATTTGGAAATTTGTATTTTTTTCCCTAGTAATGAGTTCCAAGATGGGATGTCAGCACTGAGATCTGGAAGAGCCAGCATCCCGGGAGCCATCTGGGAGCAGTGGTATAAATATATCCTCGTAGGTTTGAGATAACAGCTTGGATTCAAGTACTCCAGAGCCTGTTAAAGGGCAGCCCTGTTCTTGTACATTATTCCACGGATTTTCAGTGCTCCAGCTCTGTGTTTTTGCTGAGTCTTACAGGCTTTGGGAGCCTGTAAGGAGGAGCATTTGGGATCCCTGCTGGACCCAGACAGGGAGTTTGCTGTGTCCCTCTGTGGTCACTTGGTCTTTGCCACTGGTAGGACAACTCAAAGAGGCTACACTTGCTCGTTTGACCTTGGCAGCTCCTCCAGGGGCTGGCTAGAGGGTTTCTGCTGCCCTCGGCAGACTGGCAGGAGTCTGCCTTGATCAGCATTTAAATAGAACTGAGCTGCTCCTGAACACTTTGCTTTACATTTTGCTTTAAATAAACACTTTGCTTTAAATGGGCCTCCTCTCCTGCCACATAATTGCTCCTACAAGTTCAAGAGCTCCTTAAGCAGCTCTTGCCCAGTTGCTGTGATCACAAGCTCTGTCCTGGACTTGTCCACAATATCACTGTGACAATTCAAGTTGCTCTTGCCTTATGTAAAGCCCAGGAATAGGCACGTTAGATAACCACCTCTGGTAAAGAAAATAGCTTAAATCTGTTGTCTCCCAGTTATTTTAATTGAAGCCAGCTATGAATACAAGAGAATTGGGGATGGGGGAGGCTTTTCCTTTTGTGTAACTTTAAGCTGTTTGTTTATTTTCTGCAAGTTTAGGCATTGAGATGCATTGCGTGTCGCACTTCTCAATTTCACACTCTGCTTCTCACCCACCAGCTCTGTGCTGCAGCACTGTGTTGCCAGCACAAATTGAATCCCTTAAAAACAAACACAAAAAATTGTTCAGTTCTTTGTTGTCTTTTTTTTCCAAAGACTCCCCATTTTCCTCACTGCTTCAGGTCCCAAATATCATCAAGGGACTTTGAAAAGAGCAGGGTCATATGGAGGCATGGGAAAGAAGCAGTTGGTGTGTTGTCAGGTGAAAGTGGGAATAAGATGGGATGGCTCTGGGCAGAGCTTTTACTGGTGAAGTTGGGGCAGCCAGGGAGGATCCAAGTGTCCTGATGTCTGTTTGCATTCCACCCCTCAGGATGCCCTGTTGGTCATTCTCAAGAGCCTGATGCCAGCGTGTCTCTTCAATATCATTGGGTTTGGATCCACCTTCAAGACCCTCTTTCCTGTCAGCCAGGCCTATTGTGAGGTGGGTGAACCCACAGTTCACAGATTCACAGACTGGTTTGTGTGGGCAGGGATCTTACATGCCATGGGCAGGGATACCTTCCACTATCCCTGGGTGCTCCCAGCCCACCAACCTGGCCTTGGACACTTCCAGGGATCCAGGGGCAGCCACAACTTCTCTGGGCAACCTGTGCCAGGGCCTCACCACCCTTACAGTAAATAATTTCCTTATAATACCAAATCTAACCCTGCTCTTTTTCAGCTTAAAGCTATTCCCACTTGTCCTGTCACTCCAGGCCCTTGTCCAAAGTCCTTATCCAGCTCTCTTGGAGTCCCTTTAGGCACTGGAAGGGGTTTTAAGGTCTCTTCAAAACCTTCCCTTCACCAGGATGAGCAGCCTCAACTCCCTCAGCCTCTCCTATGGCTCTCCTTGGTGCTCAGAGGGTGCTGGTGCTGATGATTCCACTGTTCCTTTGGGCAGGAGAGCCTGCTCATTGCCTGCCAGAGCATCAGGAGGATCCGGGCTGATATGGGCAGCATCAACCTCTTATCCCCCCTGAAGTGGCTCATCCGCCAGCCCATCCACAGGGGCCACCCCCGGCTGCTCTTTCTGCTGACAGCCGGGGCCATCAGCAACACCGGGAAGGTTCTGGAGCTGCTGCGGGACCACTCCTGCTCCACCAGGTACAGACTCACCCCTGCAGGGCCAGAAATCTGGCACAGGCTGGCATGTGCCTCCCTTCGAGCACAGCTCCATCTCACAGACGTCCCCACTTCAGAGACAGAGGCAGGAGAGATTGCTGCTATGAGCCATGGGAGAACCTCAAAGGCTTTGGAACGAATCCCAGAAGTTCAGATGCTTTTTAAACAATCAAAAGCAGGATAATTGAGCTGACAACTTCACAGCTCTCGGCTGATGCTTCCTGCTAGGAGAGATTGACACGCCAACAATCTTCCTTGCTTTTTTTTTTATTTTTTTTTAAAGCACATCTGGGGCTGGCCCCAGCTGCTTCCAGGCTGGGGCTGTGCAGAATTGAATATGCTGAAAGGCAGCAATGTAAAAAGCAGCTAATTTGTGCACAAGCTCCCAGCCTGGCTCCCCAGCCCTGATCACAGGCTGTTCTGGTTTCTCCTCTGCCTCTTTAAGGGGCACAAAACATGAGAAAAAAATGTAAGAAATCCTGATTCCTCTTCCATCTCTCAGACTTTGGAGTTATCAGGGAAGCTGCTCTGTGGGTTTGTAACGGCACAGAGGTCTGATTGTTTCCCAGTGTAGAGGGCATCCCACCCTCCCACCCCTCACTCTTGCAGAGCTGGAGGGGAGGGTTAGAAGCAATCAGAGCTAGAGCATGGTCTCGGGTGACCCTGGAAGGGAGAGTCCTGGGCATGCCCATCTTAAAAGAAGATCAGAACCTTATTTAGGAGGGGTGTGAGGCTGGCCTAGGATTTGCAGGCAGCTGAGGATTAAAACCCTCCAAGAGAAAAGCCCCTTGTGCAGATGCAGTTTGCTGCTGAAGGGGCTTTCTTTCTCAGCAAACCACTGCCCTGCCCAAATGCCATATCCCACCCATTTCCATCCTCCTGGCTTCCTGGCACATCCATCCCCACATAGCACTGCCTTCCCTGCCTGGGCTCCAGCTCGACTTCCAGCCTTCAGCCCAAACCAAATCCGGATTCACAGACCTGGGAGTGGGTGGCAGAGCAGCCTCACCTGGCTTGATCATCCTTCCCTGAGAAAATGTTTATTTTCATTGCAAGCGGAGATAATTACTGGATATTTGGTGCTATTGACCACAGCTAGCAGGGAAAAGAGCTGAACTGAGAGCAAAGCAGCTTGTTTGTGTTTGCAGTGGAGGGGAAGGCTTGAGGTCCTGCTGGGAACCCCTGAGTGTCACTGCTGAAGGCTGGTCTTTGGGGAAGGGTTTTGGGGTCCGCTGAGATGAGGGGGCTGACAGTTTATTGAACCCCAGAATGGTTTGGATTGGAAGGGACCTTAAAGCCCATTTCATTCCAGCCCCTGCGATGGGCAGGGACCCCTTCCACAGCCCAGAGTGCTCCAAACCCCCTCCAGCCTGGCCTTGGACACTTCCGGGGATCCAGGGGCAGCCACAGCTTCCCTGGGCACCCTGTGCCAGGGCCACCCTCACAGGGAAGAATTTCTTCCCAATATCCAGTCTACCCCTGCCCTTTTTCAGCTTAAAGCTATTCCCCCTTGTCCTGTCACTCCATGACCATGTCCAGAGTCCATGTCTCCAGCACTCTTGGAGCCCCTTTGGGCACTGGGAGGTTCTCAACCTTCCTGCCACATAGCTAAAAGAGGGGCTGTTTTATTCTGTTGGACATAGCAGTGGGATAAAGCCAGAGGGAGTTTCTGCCTGAGGGAGTGTGTGAGCTACATGGGGCTGGTGGGTGGCTTTTCCTTTGGATCCTGATTTTCCCTGTCCCTTTGCAGGTGCTACAGCTTCGGCGTCGGGCCAAACGCCTGCAGGAGGCTGGTCCGGGGTCTGGCTGCCGTGTCCAGGGGCGTCTCCGAGTTCCTGGAGGAGGATGAGAGGCTGCAGCCCAAGGTACAGCCCCCACTCCCCGGGGGCCACCCCGTGGGGCTGTAAGGATGCTCTGGTTCAGCGAGGGGGAGGCCACGGCTCCCGGGGGGTTCATTCCCCATCCTGGCCCTGCCTTCCAAACCCCCGCTGGCAGCAGGTGGGCGAGCGGGAGGGGGTGAAAGAGCAGCTCCGTGTCCGGCCGCCCTCAGAGGGAGCAGAGGGTGTGTTTGTGTCCGCCTGGGCTGGGGGGCCGCGACAGCCGCGATGCTGCAGCTCTGCCTTCAAAGGCAGCTCTGCCTCAGCTCCGGCGAGGGCAGTGAGACCGGCATCAAAGCAGCCAATTAGTTTTGAAGTCGGGCTCAGCCCTGGCGTTGCTTAGGCGAGGAGGACTCGGGGTTGGAGCGAGAGGAATGCATTGTGATGGCTTTGCTTATTAAGCTGACTTTAAAGCCTCTCCATTCCCTCTCTCCCCATGAAGAGTAAAACTGTGTGCTTGAAATCTGGCAGAGATGGCTCTGTCCCCTGGTGACTGCAGAGCCCAGCCTGTCACCTGCTGCTTGACTGAACCCAGAGAGAATTGGGTCTTTAGCTCCTAAATATCTCCAAAAAGCCAGCTCCTACCTTCTTGATCTCTCAAGGAGGAGTTCGGCAGCTCCACCCTCTGCAGGAGCCTGGAGCACACAAAAACCTCTCTAAGACAGAATAGCATCAACATTTCTGATGTAAATTAAAAGCAAAGACAGTGAAGAGAGAGGTGTTTAATAAGAGCTATTAATAAGAGCTTTGCAGGCTGTGCAGCTCGGTGCCTTCAGCAGTCTGAGGCGTCAATTAATGGTCTTATAAAACACAGCCTGGTGTGTCTTCCCAAGCCTGTGAAAAAGCAGGGAACAATAGGGAATATTTGAGCTGTTCTGTCTCTAAATCTGGTGTTCAGTTCCCTTGGTGTGCAGGGAAGCTCATGTAGATGGCTCCATGGGAGATTTGTCCACGAGGTATTCACCAATATTGGTCTTCTCCATTTGTGTAACTGACAGAGCATTGCTGATCTCTGGCAGTGGCTTGTGCCAGCAATGAGCTGTTCCAAAAATATCAGTGTGTGAGTGCTGGGGCTGGGGCTCAGACCAGTGAAGGCTGACAGCATTTCCTGGGTGCTAGAGGGGAGTAGAGGATGCTGCCTCACATCAGAGAAAGACCCCTCAGGCCAATAGCTCCCTCCTTGCTCTGGGCTGGCAGCGTGTGTGAGATCAGCCCTGTGCTCCATCGCTATCTGCTCGTGGTAAAAAATCACGGAATCATGGAGTCATTTAGGTTGGAAAAGACCAACCATTAACCCAGCTCTGTCAGGTATAACTGTGCCAAGGAGATGGAAGTGCTGGGTGGACATCAGAGTAGACTAAGAGGAAGCAGACTGTCAGGAGAGGGTAGGAATCACCTGATGGGATTGTTTGAGAGAATGTTCCCCTTCCCTGCAGCATATGGCATGTGTACCATGGCTCCCACTGTGTCCAGCTGGTGTTGAACCTCTCCCCCTGCCCTTTGCAGATGATCAGGTCACTGAAGAAGGCCATGGCACCGGTCCTGAGCGATGTGTCCGTGGAGTGGGTCTTTCCTGAGAGCACCGAGGTCTTGGTGTCCCCTGTCAGCAGCAGCTGCCTGTTCCCTGGTGACCGCCTGGTCAGCTATGGTGTCATCTGCGACACCTCCCCGTACCTCTCCAACCCCAAATCTGTGAGTCTGTGGGGCTGTCCCAGGAGTGGGGGCTGTTGGGGTGTATTCAAGAGTCTTGGCTCTGTGCCTGGTCAGGGAGTGTCTCCTGCTTCCCAGCTGTGTCCTTAAGGGAGGTGATGGGTGGGATTTGGGGGGCAGTAGTAGCTGAGGATGCTGGTGCAGTCTGTCTCAGCTGGGAGGCAGTGGACAGACATGGTGGTGGGACTTGTTCCCTCTCTGTGCTTCCCCCCAGGACAAGAGGCGGCAGTACAGCACGATGCATTCCCAGGAGTCGGGCAGCTCTGTTTTCTTTCACTCCCAGGAGGAGGGAGCAGGCTTGGAAAGCTGGAACCACTCCAGAGACTCGGAGGGGTCCTGCCCCGCCGAGCGCTCCCCCGACCACCTGGGCGTGGCCAGAGATCCTGGGGGAGAGTCGGACACGGACACGGGTCAGATTTTCCTCCGTACATGCGGGGGGGGGGGGGCGGGGGTGGGCTTTTCCCCCGGGGGGGGGGGGGGGGGGGGGGGGGGTGTGATGCCCCTGTCTCTCTAATCAAGCTCCTGTCACTGCTCCCCCCATTTTTTTGCCTGATTTACACATGTCTTCAGCTGCAAAGAGCTGGAGGAGTTTGCAGGAGAGATGACAGATCTCCTGAGGCTTGAGCAAGTCTGTTTGGTTTGGATGTTTTATCCAAACCTGTCAGGAAATCAAGGGAAGCCCTGGTGAGCCGTGTTCCCTGGAGATTTTCAAAGCAGCTTTAGCTTTGGCCACATAATTATTTACAAGCTTCCCAAGCGGTGTGAGGAGGAGTGGAGTGAACGAATAGATAGCTCTGCTAGACCATCCCTGTACCTGCAAAACAGCTTCCCAGTCAGGAGAGGGGGACAAGGGATCCAAAGCCTTCTCCCCAGGGTGTCACTCCTCCCCACCACAGCCTGGCTGGGTGTTTGTTTCAGCAGCATGTGGCATAAAGCAGCTGGTTGCACCCTGGAGCTGGGGAAACCTCTGTTACTCATGGGATGTTCTTCCCTTTTATTCCAAGAGGATCTGTACTGTGCATCCCCTCAAACTTGTCAAAAGCAATGAGAAATCATGTCTTTCCAAGGCAAATTTTAGTCTTGCTCTGACAGGAGCATGTCTGCACTAATTAAATTTCATTAGTAAACCCTTTCTCTTCTCCAGGGAGGTTTGGGGAAATGCAGTCAGGCTTTTTTTGGCTGAAAACTCCTCAGACAAAACCTTCCCGACCTGCTCTCTTGACATCCCCAGGAATTTTGTGTTTCTATTTCCTTCTGTGGTTTCGTTGTTCTGCTTAAAACTTTGCAGGGCTGAGTGTGGCCCCCTGAGCTTTGGCAGGACCTTGGCGAGGGCTCCCTGCCTCCCACTGTGAGCCAGGGGGTGGTGCTGGCTGATCCCACTGTGGACTGGAGCTGATCCTCTCTCCCACCGTTCAGGAATGGATGTGAAGGCTCTGTCCAGGAGGCGGGCGTACAGCACCACCCAAATCTCCGAGCACGAGCCTCGCAGGAAGGTGCCCACAGCCAGCGATCCTGGCACAGCCCTGGTGAAAAACCCCCTGCGGAAAACCCACCTGCAGGACCTGCAACAGCTCAGCCCCGAGCCCTGGCAGGTGGATTTCCAGGTAGGTGATCCCCCGAGAGGCTTTGCCTGCAGGTGGAACCAGCAAGGAGAAGGAGGAAAATATCAGGTGGATAAGAGCCTGAAGGAAAGGGCCTGACTCACACTGGCCCTAAAATATTATTATAGGTATAGATAATAGATACAGCTCTCAGCACATCCCAAACACTGGGGAAATGAGCCAAGCAGGGAGCAGAGTGCCATCCTGATATCCCATAGCAGTCCCTCCCCATGGGAACATGCTTTTCCCCTGCTCCCCTTCCCCTTAGCAGCCTGTGCTTCACCTTGCTGCTCTTCTGGTCCTTCTTACCTCCCTACAATTTAGGATTCAAACTTGCCCATGGCTGTGGCACTTCTGTGCCTGGCAGGGAAAAGGAATTCAGTGCCAAAGCAGGTTCCCAGCTGGATCCATTGCCTTACACAGCACTGGGATGAGATGTGAACCTGTGTGATGATACATCTGCTGAACAGGGTTTTGTCACCTATCTGCAGCAGGTGGAATTTGGGCAGATTTTTCAGCTGATCTTTGGGAAGGATAGGGATAGTTTTCTCTCATCCTTGGCATTGCTGGGATGCTCTGCTCTGCAATCAGCATCTGCAGAGCTGGGAGGACCAGCAGCACTTGTGTTCCCATGGAAACTCTGAGTAGGATGTCGTGGACTTTCATTTCCCCTCGGCTGTGGGTTAGAGATCACTGGGTGAGGGCTGGAAGGGGAGGTGAGGGGGCAAAGGGGAAAGCAGGGCCAGGGCTCCAGAGGGAGGGATGAGACCTACTGCCCTCAGCAGTGAGGGTGGTGAACAGCATCAGTGACCACGAACAAGCAGGTTTTAGGGATACTGGCAACATTCCCTGTATTGGGAAGGTCCCCAGAGCATCTCCTGCCTTCGGTGTGCAAGCAGGGGTGGAACTGACTCCCTTCTGGGGGGCAGTAAATGGTTAACAGTATGCAGCCTGCTCTTAATTAAATGCAGCCTGGTTTTGCTATCCCTCCTGCTGCCAGGGCTCCCAGCAGCTCTCCCAGCTCCCAGTCCTGCTGCCAGGGCTTGACATTTTCAGGGGTGTGAAGCTGAGCCCTCAGCTCATCTCCACGCTTGCCATGCTGGGAAGGAAAGGTCAGCACCAGCCACAGGCAGCTTAAACTCCCAGCTCCATTCCCAGCTGGCTTCCTCTGGCTGGGAGGAGAGCCCGGGCAGGAGAAGGAGCAGGTTTGGAACAGAAAGGGTCTGGCAGGATGTGTCAATATTAGCTTGGTAAATCATGCCTGGAGCCACCTGGCTCCCAGTTTTGCTGGTGGTGTCATAGAACAACAAAATTTAAGTGGTGGTGATGGAGGTCATATATGTCTGTCACTCAGAGAAAGTATCCTTCCATCCACCACTTTCTACCACCTCTGTTTCTTGCTGGTGATGTCCTAGGAATATAGAGTCTGTCTGTTTTAGATGGATCTTCCCACAGCCCTGGGGAAAGGGATGAAACCCAGACCTTGCAGAGGGGAGCATCTCTGTGGAATGTGGCACCAGAGGTGCTGGAGTGGGGGATTCATATCTCCTAAAAGTGGAGAAACAGTCTTAAAAAAAAAAAAAGAAGAAAAAAAAAGATAAAAAGATAAAAATTCCTTTCTCCCATCCCCTGCACCTCTCTCCTTTCGTTACTAAGCAACTGGTCCTTGATCTTTCTGTCTCTCTTCTTTTCTTTGGTTCCCAAGTGAAGTCATTAAAATGTCTGGAGGGATGAAACTCATATTTCACCTTCTGTATGTCTGGGGAAGGAGCCTGTGGGGCCAGGGTCCCTTGGGGACACCCCAAGATCTGGTGGAAAGCTTTGTCTGGGCACAGATCTCAGCCAGGGATGGGCAGAGGGAAGGACCCGTGTGGTTGCATCCCTCATAGGGGTCGGGCAGGGAGCAGACAGGATCAGAGGGCACAGAGCAGGTCCATGCATGGAGCAGACGGGATCAGAGGGCACAGAGCAGGTCCATGCATGGAGCAGACGGGATCAGAAGGCACAGAGCAGGTCCATGCATGGAGCAGACGGGATCAGAGGGCACAGAGCAGGTCCATGCATGGAGCAGACGGGATCAGAAGGCACAGAGCAGGTCTGTGCCATTGTCTGCAGCCGGCTCCAGCCCTAACATCTGCTCTGTTCACAGCCCCTCCCGGCCATCCCACATGCCTCTGCCACCAGGATCCGTGGCACGGGCGCCTGGCGCCCCGCCCTGCTCCGGCACAGCTGTGTGTCCTTCTGCCACGATGCCACCCCCCCGGCACTGCCGGACGGGCTGCAGGAAGTCCCGGCAAGGGGCTTGGAAGCACTTGGGGCCATCAGGAACCTGCACTCCTCATCGGACAGCCGGAGCCCCGGGGATCTGGGTAAGTGGGAGAGGGGAGGCATGGCCAGCCTCACCTGTCCGTGCCGGGCTCTGGTGGCATTGCATCATGCTCCATGCCACCGTGTGAAAACTGGGAAGGATTAATTACGGTTTTGTAGTGCCAGTGGGGAATTCAGCTCCCAGGAGGTGATTAATGATCCATCTCTCCCCTCTCTGCAGAGTCTGCCCAGCATCCATCCCTCACCTTTGAGACAGAGACCTCCTCTGACTGGGAGCCCCAGGACCTGGATGTTGGCGCTGCCTGTGGCTCCCCAGGCTCCCCCAGGACCCTCTGCAAGGCAGTGGTGAAGGGGCTGAGGAACAATGAGCCTGTGCAGTGGGAAGTCACGTTTGATATCCACCCTCTGTTCCGGGAGCGGGAGAGCCAGGAGGATGGTGACACAGACCTGTGGAGTGAGACCTTCCACCACCTGGCAGCCAAGTCACTCATCCAGGACTTGGAGCAGCTCGCCGAGAGGGAGTGTGAAATCGAGCATGGTAATGCACAGCTGGCTGCAGGCAGACCCTGCCCGGCCTCAGGAGGGCTTTCCAGCAGTCTCAGCAGCCTCTGGAGTGAAAACAAAAGCTGCTGGTGGTGAAATATTAGGGAATGTCTCACACAACTCCCAAATAACAGCCCCCTTCAGCTGCCTTGTGCTCTTCTGCTTCTCCAGCCTTGCAGCACATGATCATTCCTGAGCTCATGTTCCTTCCCACTCCTCAGAATCAGGGTTGGACTTGATGGTCCTTGAGGGTCCCTTCTAACTCAGTATGTTCCATGATTCTGTGATCCCTCTGCTTCATGCATGAGGTAACATGGTGATTTTTAAGGAGTTGGTCCCTTGGAGCTCGGAAGTGGCATCCAGCTCCAGCAGCAGCCACACATCACTGCCCTAGGCCACACATGGCCGTGGGCCATGTCAACCCTGTCCTCCATGTGCATCTGGGCTTGTAAAATAAGAGCAGCAGTAGCAGTAGGCAGAGTTTAGAGAGATAAAGTGATACAGCCCCTGCTGGGCAAGGATCCCCAAGCATGGAGGTGGGTCTGGGAGCTGGGTGTGAGGGGTGGGGGAGCCCTTGGGGCCCGTGGACTCTGACCCCACTGTCCCTCCCGTGGCAGGGTCTGGGCGGCGGTTCCAGCTCAGCGCGGTCCACACCAGCAAGGCCTGTAACATCATCAGCAAGTACACGGCCTTCGTGCCCGTGGACCTGAGCACCAGCTCCTACCTGCCCACCCTGGTCCAGTACACCCTCACAGGTAATGTGGGGCTGGCACAGGGGTGGAACCTTGTCTTGGCAGGGAAGGTGTCACTGGGAAACTTCTCACAGGGCAAACCCTGTGAACCTGCAGCACAATTTGGCACCAGACCCATACCCAAGGCTGTGGCCAAGCTCTTGGTGGCACAAACTTTTTCCCATGGCCAGGGAAAAGGTCTTCTCTGAGGTCTGGATACCCAGAGATGACCAGAGAATCACACAATGTTTTGGGTTGCAAGAGACCTTAATGCTCATCCTATTCCACCCCCTGCCACCATCTCCACTGTCCCAGGCTGTTCCAAGCCCCATCCAGCCTGGCCTTGGACACTTCCATGGAGGGACCAGCCACAGCTTCTCTGGGCAACCTGTGCCAGGGCCTCACCACCCTCATATCAAAGAATTTCTTTCCAATAGCCCATCTAAGCCTACTCTCTTTGAGTTTGAAGCCATTCCTCCTTGTCCTGTCACTCCAGTTACTGACCAAGCTCATTCTGTGGTTTCATTGCCACTGTGCATGTGCCAGTCTCTCTCTAACTCTGGCCATTCTCTTCTCTTCTCTTCTCTTCTCTTCTCTTCTCTTCTCTTCTCTTCTCTTCTCTTCTCTTCTCTTCTCTTCTCTTCTCTTCTCTTCTCTTCTCTTTCTTCTCTTCTCTTCTCCCAAGGGGCAACATCCAAGCAAGGCAACCAGAGGAAACAGAAGAGTTCAGGAAGCAGAAGGCATCGTGGCTGTTCCCCTGGACGTCCTCAGTCAGCATGGGGCCAGAATGGAGACTACAGATTTAACAGCAGGAGTAAGATTGCCTGAGGTTTTATCTCCTTCCTGGTGTTAGAGATCTCAGTGGTTTGGGACTCCTTCTCTGGTCTTTTTAAATTCTGCCTTCCCCTTTGCATACAGTGCTCACCAGAAACGTGTCAGGCTGGGGCTCATCTCCTTGAATGGTGAGGAAGCTTCAATTTCCCCCAAAGCCCTGAAATGGCAGGTGGTGCTGCTGACAACGCTCGGGAGTTAATTGGCAGCCATACCATGGGTAACACGAAGGATGAAACGAGTGTAATTAGAGGCAGGGGGGATGTGAGACACTCACTTGTCACCAAATCCTCCACTAATGAAGACGAGTTGAATTGGACCTTGTCTGGCACTGTCAGAGCCAGAGCTGAGTTAACAGAGCCCCAGAGAGGCTCATTAACCCCATCGTGCCGTGGGAGGGAAGGTGCTGGTTTTGGCTGGGTGCTGTTGCTGATGTAGTTCCTCGGTTGCAGATGCTGAGGAGAGCAGCCCCTCACCCTCCAGCACCCCGTCCTTGTCTGCCTGGGAGCGCTGCCGTGTCCCTGAAGGTAGGGGAAGAGCTGCTGGCACTTGGTGCAGCTCCATTAAGTCCGTGGTTTGGGCTTCTGCTGAGTTTTGGGGAATTTTATAAAAATTTATGACCTAAAACTAGGCTTGTGAGCACAGGGCCTGACTCATTCTGAGGTGCAAAGGATGGAACCTGATGTAGTTTTTGGTATAAATCTCCCCCAGGTTAATTTTTAAGAGGTATTGGATTTTTTATTATCCTTATAGGAAAAATGAGGCAAGGGGAGAGGAAGAGTTTTGCCAAAGATTCAGCAGCCAAACAAGCCCATGTCCAAGGCCTTGACTCTGCTCTCTTTCGCTCCCCTGTAGCACCTTGTAACCCCAGCACTGTGTTTCTCCCCAGGGCCTCTCCACAGCCTGTCTGCTTCCTCTGCACAAGCCCAAAAATCCATTGAAAGGCTCTTTGCTGCCAGGTATGAGCCAGCTCTACCTTCTTCTGACCTCAGCAGGTGCCTTTCACCTGTGTGGGTGTGATGTGAACACAAGCCAGGGGGAGAGGAGGGACCCCCAAGGATAGCAGCTGGGGCTAAGCGTGGTGCCAGTGCCTGGGGAGCAGGGATGATTTGGAGGGGAGGGTGGGTGTCAGGATGAGCACAGAGGACACTGACACCTTTTCACAGGCTGACCCTCAATAAAACCATGCTGCTGGTTCGAGCTGCCAAAGGCTTCATGAGTAAATCTCCAAGCAGAGGGAGCAAAGCCGGCTCTGAGGGTGACAGTGAGAGCATGGACTACCTTCCCCTGGTGAGCAGCTCCTCCCTGGGTCTTGTTGGGGTTGTGTGATCACTGCAGGGGAGCAGAGGAGGATCCCCCCAAATCTTCCTCCTGCTGTCTCTGACAACCACGTCCAGTGACCTGCTCAGAGATGGACAGCTGTTTCATCCATACATGCACTTTTTCCAAAGTGGTTGGTGCCAGAGCTTCCCTTTGTGCCTGCCTTCCCTTGCAGGTGTCCCTGCAGCTGGCCTGCGGTGCCTTCCTTCTGAATTCAGCCTTCTGCGACGCTGTCAACATCCCCATGGAGAAGCTGAAGTGGACATCGCCCTTCGCCTGCCACCGCCTGTCCCTCAGCCCCTCCAGCTCCTACAGCACCAAGAGGAGCAGTCCCTCCTCGGAGCACAAAATCCTGAACTGCACCCAGCAGCTGCTGGTCCCCCGTGGGCAGGGGAAGGGCCCCACCCCTGGAGACCTGGCTGGGGGAGCAGTGCCGGAGGACAAGGGCCGCCTTCGGCACCTGTCGGGCAGCGCGGCCGAGAGCATCTGCAGAGCCCTGAAAGCCGAGAAGGAGCCGTCCCCCCCGGCCATCACCATCCGCAGCTTCTCCTCCCCTGCCGGCAGCGGCCGGGGCTGGGACACCGACGGCTCCGAGCTCCAGGCTTTGCTCTTGGACGCGGAGCTGCAGCAGCAGACAGAGCCCGAGGGGATGCTGTGGGCCACGGCGGTGGCCCTGGCCTGGCTGGAGCACAGCTCGGCTGCCTACTTCATCGAGTGGGAGCTGGTGGCTGCCAAAGCCAGCCTGTGGCTGAGCGGGCAGGACTTCCCGGAGGGATCCAGCCTGGCCACGGTGAAAGCTGCAGCCCAGCAGCTCTTTGTGCTGCTCCGTCACTGGGATGAGAACCTGGAGTTCAACCTGCTGTGCTACAACCCAGGCAGTGTGTAAGAGGAGGAGGAGGGAGGCTTGTGCAGATTAGTGAGGGCACAGGGGCAGGGATCTATCCTTAAGGAAATGCCTCCAAGGAGCTCAACTCCTCTGCTGCAGGGATGTGTGTGTTTATTAGAGCAAACCCTGCAAACAGAGCAGCCTGGGCAAAGTCCTGCACTCAGCAGTCAGGATTTTGCCCTGGAAGGGAACCTACCACTGCCTGCAGTAGATGCTTTTTATTTTCAACTAGATCAGCAATTCCAGCTACAGCAGTTCCCTGTGATTCTGGTTTCTTCTGGTCCAAGCCCAGTTTCCAGGGCAGATCTTGTGGCCTGCTCCACTTTCCCTGTCCTTGCTTAGATACCTCTTCCCAGCTCTGAATCACTGCCAAGCCCCCACTGCAGCCCCTCAGCCCTGAATCCCTGCTTTCTTGGTGCTCCTACCTGGCTCCTGCCATCTCAGATGACTTTCAGAGAAGGCAAAGGTCTGACAACATGCTCATCTCGTGGATAAAAGGGAATCTGGGCTGGGAATGAGCATGTGAAGAGCAGGCCCGCTGTCACAGCCAGGAGGATCGAGCCCAGCCACGCACAAACAAGCCAGGCCAGCTGGGGGCTGGGACCAAACCCCATCACATCCACACAGTGCTGGGCTCCTCCAGGCTCTCTGCAATCCCAGCAGGAGTTTGTGAGATCCCTTGCAGCCAATGTGTGCCTTTGGAGCTTCACAGGCAGAGCCAGGGTGCCCGAGATTGAAGGATCAAGTGCCTACGGAGGGAGTTGTGTGCCACTGTCTCCAGAGTGGCTGCAATGCCCGTGGAGCCCATCTGGAACCCACTGCCTTTTGCTCCCTCCTTTGGCATGTAGCAGCCTTGCCTGTCCCAGCAGGCTTCTGTCTTGTGTCTGTGTGTCTGGGGGTGACACAGGAGGGAAACCAGTGCTGGGGACCGTGAGCACCCCTCTGGTCTCTGCTCTGGTATCACCTCTCCAAGGTCCCCAGGACCATGAGCACCCCTCTGGTCTCTGCTCTCAGTGTGGCCTCTCCGGGGTCCCCAGGATTATCCTTCTGGTTTCTGCTCTGGTTTCACCTCTCTCGGGTCTCCAGGAGCTTCCCTCTGGTCTCTGCTCTCAGTGTCAGCTCTCTGGGTTCCCCAGAACCTCGAGCACCCCTCCAGAGTCTGCTTTGATGTCACCTCTCTGAGGTCCCCAGTGTGGCAATGCTCAGTGGTGCTGCAGGTTTGCTGGCCGGGTGCCTGGGCACAGTCGTGTTCTCTGTTGTTGCAGAAGTGTTGTTCTCCCAGTAAATCACAGCCTGCTCTACTTGCCAGTGTGGGTTCTTTGTTTTGCGGTCCTGGGTTCCTGGTGGGTTTCTCTGGGGCCACCCCAGAGAAGCACTGTGGTTGGAGCACTATGTGGCTGTTCAGTAAAATACCCCCCAAAAAACCCCGTGATGATTTAGTGTGCGAGTTTAGGTCTGGGTTTCAGAGGGGATAAGGAGCTTCCTTCCAGTTTTGGGGAGCTGTGTTTTGCAAACCCTGGATTGCACAGCATTTGGTAAACTGATGCATCCAGGATTTTAAAACCCAGGGGAAATTGGGTTTGATTATTCTCTGAGGAGCAGATGGAGCTGAGAAATCTGCTGTCTTTCTTTGCATAGTTTAACCTGTCACCTTGGTCAGTGCAAGGAAGCAGAAATCCTGCCTTCATCCCACACCATCCTTAATTGGTGTTGTGACACAGGAATTGATAAAGCACCCATTGTGTTTTCCAACTCAATGCAGGACATAGGAGCTCTGCCATCCCTTATGTTCCCCTTGGCAAGCATGGACCCCCTCTGATGACCTCCTGCTTTTGGTGACCTCTGTATCTATACATATATCACAAAAAATAGGCACTTCTAGCCCAGTTTCCCCCCTCTGGACTCCATCTCCAGGGATGGAGCAGATCTCCCAAGAAGGGGGTTGGTGTCTCCAGCCTCAGCATCTCCAGAGGCCCCCAGAGCACCCTCTTGGCATCCAAGGGGATTTTCACCCCAGTAAGTATTTTCCTTAAAGAAGGGCACTCTGGTGCTGTTGCCGGGGTGACCGTATGTGCCTTATTAAGAGAAATTAGTTTGAATACAGTTGTCAACTGTGGCTTAATAAATAATTCCTTGATGCTGTGTAAATAAATATTTGCATGCAGCATCTGCACGGGGAGGGAGACACATCCCATCCCGGGCAGCCTCGTGCCAAGGGGCGTTTTGGGGAGAGAACTGGCTAAGCTGGGGTTATGGTGAGACCCCTCAGAGACCCCTCCGTGCCCCCGTGCCCCGTCACACCCGCCGTTTCCAGGTTTTGCTGCCGAGCTCCCCTCCTGCCGGGGCCGCGGCTCCTCCTCCGCAGGGGCTCATTAGCCGGGAACCGGAGGAGCCTTTTCGTGCTTTGGAGGGTTATGAAATCTGAGGGAGAGGGGGAGGACGGGAGAGCTTAAAAAAGAGCCGTCGTGTCCCCCCCCGCCCCACAAGCCAGCCGTCGCCTGCCGAAGGAAAAGGGCTGGCAGCCGTTCCCGCACAGATTGCGCCTCTGCCCCGTCCCCCCGCCAACCCGCCGCCGACGGGCGATGCCGCGGGGGGAGAACTTCGCTGGAAAATGACATTTTGAACAGAATTTGCCATGTTTGGTGTGCGTGTGAGGGGAGTGGGGGGACAGGGGCCAGGCTGCCATCCAGGGGCTGCTCCAGGTGCCTTTAGCTCCCGATCTCTCCAAATTGGTGCAACACCTACCTGCGATGCTGGGGAGGGGTATGAGCCCACCAAACCAACCCTCACCCCCAAAACCCGAACCGGGGAGCAGCGTGGGGCTGTCTTGTGTCAACTACAAAATAGTTTTGCTTCGGGCATGTCTTTGGCTTTGATTTTCCCCATCCCAGGACCCCGGGCATGCCGGCGGGGGATGCAGCCAGTTGGTGCCGTGGGCTCCATCACTCCTGAAATAGAGCCCAGGGGCAGCTTTTGGGTGTCGGAGGCATCTGAGTGAAGTCATGTGGATGTTATGCAAGACTTGATGATAGGTTGTAAACAGCTATTAAAGTGATTGACAGGCCCAGGACGAAGTTTTGAGGGGGGGAAGAAAGGGGAAAGATGAGTAATAATGATTAAAATAATTATCAAATCGAGACGTTCCTTGAATTAGGGGAAAGTTTTGTGAGGAGGGAGGAAGAAGAAGAAATCATGTTTGAGCACTTCCCTGAGCTGGGGGTTGGGAGGATGGGGCAGATACTGAGCACATAAAGTTTGAAAAGGAGGATTTTGCATCTTTAAAACCAGCTAAAAAGCAATTTCAGTAGAAATTTGGTGCATTTGGCTTTAGTGAATGCCACTGGGTGCTGGCACCCCCAAAACCCAAGGGCTGAGCAACCCAAGGAGAGCAGCCCTGAGTTAATTAGGAGAAACAAGCAGATTATGGGGAAGACAGCTTCTATTTATATATAAATACTCCAGTAATCAGCAGTGAAGGGCAAGGGAAATCCAATAGAAATATGTGACTGTTTAAGAAGCTTTCTGAGCAAAACGTTACACAATCAGTTGCATTTGCCTGGGTCTCGCTCCTAGTCCCAAGAATTGAAGGGGAAAAAAAGAGTGACCCTGAGCAGAAGGAAGGAGAAGGGATTTGTAGAAGCTTCTGCCCATCAGATAAGGGGGAATCTTGGGAGCCTAAATGGAGATGTCAAGGGTGCCAGCAGCTCGCTTCGACCCCAAGCCCCCCAGCTTTGCCCCCAGAACCAGCGAGCTCCACACCTCCCAATGCCAGGGGTTAACGGGGAAGTACAGCTCTGTGCAGGTGAATTTCACTCGGAAAAAAGATGCCTGGAGCTCCGCTGTGTTCCCAGGGTGGTGCTGTCAGTGGGTGCTGACACGGAGCAGAAATAGCTGCGGCCGCCCCACGATTTCACACATCGCCCTCGCCGCCTCCCGCAGCTCTGCCTCACCCCAGCACAACAGAGACTCCGGGGGGGCTTCGGGGGTGCCACGCGTGTCCTCTGCTGAGAATCACCTTAACAATGGTTTTCAGAGGCAAACAGATGGTTGGGTGCTTGCCTTGGGGCTTGGAGCTCTCTAAGCACCTGGGGTTTGTGTCCTTTTGTGTTGTTTCACCTCCCAGGGCAGCTGCACTGAGATTTTGGGATTTGTTATCCTGAAGGCAATAAAAGGTCTGAGGCTGAGGTTTGGGGGGTGTCTCAGAGGATGGATTGATGCATAGCTGGGGTATTTGACCCTGGCAGTGAGCTGGTTGTCCCAGTGTTGTGCCTTTGGGCTGGCTGCTGTCCCCATAGAGTCATTCCCTGTACAGAGAAGGAGGATGGAAATTTTTCCCCTTGCTTGCAGGGAAGCAGCATCACTGCCCAAGGGTCACTGGTGAGTGTTTGCTTCAGCTCTGGGTGTGCCTGTGGCTTTGCACTGTGAGTTTGGAGGGTTGTATTTAAATCAGGAGAATCAGCCCCTCTTGTGCAATGACCTTTTCTGGTTTTCTCTTTCTGTGCTACCTGTGAAGTTACCTTTGCCATGGGAAGTTTGTGCTGGGCTGGGATGCACATGAGTCCTGCAGGTGCTTGTGCCCTCCATGTGCAGCCTCTTGGGGAGGTCCCTTTTAATTGTTAAAATAATTGAATCTCCTCAAGACACAGATATGATATTGTTCATACTTTAAAAGCCAAGCTAGAGGTCTGGGGGCTTCTCTGCTCATTAAATTAGAGGATTTCTTAGCTTTTTGTTGTGGTTTTTAGTAATTTCTTTGCACTAGGCAGGAAAACAAGGGATGTGGGTTGTGGGGTGGGAAGGAATTGGAGCCAAAACATCAGCCCCAGTGCAGCAGGCACAGCACCTAGGAATCCGGGACAGGAAGCCTATAAAGGGTGTAAATCCCTTGGGAAAGGTGACTTGGTTGGCATTGCAGGTTCTTAAAACCCTCTCTGGCCATGTGCTCATTGGCAGCTGTGGAAGTGAGCCAGATCCAAAGCACCATGGTGGGCAGAAACAACGTGTTTTAGGGTATGAACAACACCTTTTGGGGCACGAACAACATGTTTTAGGGCATGAACAAAGTGTTTTAGGGCATGAACATGTTTTAGGTTGAGCTGCCCTGTGCCAAACTACCAGGGGTTGGCCAAAGGCACCCTGGCTGCTGATGGGTGCTGGTTTGAAGGCAGTGCTCGTTCTCCCCAGAGCAGGACTGGGAGCTGAGGGCTGATGCTGACCCATGGGTGCCCTGCTCCACAGAGGCTCCCTGGGAGCCCAAGCACTACAAGATGCTTCCCCAGCACCTGCTTGGTTAAAAGGCTTAAAAAAACTATTTTCCCCTGGGACTAACCCCATTTCCAGGCCTGGAAGTGGCAGCCGGCGAGTATTGGATGCCAAAGGACTGGTGTGCAGGCTGCTCGCTGGCTTTGGGGGTTCTGGCAGCCTTTTTACTGCCGTTAAGTGTTGAACTCCTACTGTTTTTGGTCTATCCATGAGGATGGTGAAGGGATGGGGCCAGTCTTGCTGCAGGGGGTTGTGGCACCTCGTTTAGGAGTGGCTGCAGGATGCCCTGCTCCACGGGACTCGCCTGTGGGATACGGGCTCTGGGCACGGATCCCATCCCAAGGCGTGGCTTCGGGACCCTGGTCCTGCTCACTTCTCCTCTCTCCTTGAGGCTGCACACACCGCTGCCGCTTACGCAAGCGCCGGAGCCTCGTGTAACCGTGCCGCGGGGGTGGGGGCCAGGGGCCCGCCGGCATCCGCACGCCTGGAGCATCCCTGTCCGGGCTGTCCCTCCCCATCGTTCCCCAGGTGTGCTTTTTCCCGGCGTCCAGGACTGGAGGATGGATGCTCAGGGGTCTCGTGGCTGTTTGCTCCTGGCTGGAGCCAGGGAAGGGCGTAGCAGAGCTCCTGGCTGCCCAGCTGGAATTAAACCGGGAATGCTGATACATCTGGAATGGGATCCGTGCCCAGCAGGGGTGGTGGGGTGGGGGCAGCTCCCCAGTGTCCCTGGAAGGGTTGTCCTGGAGGGTTTGTGTTGGGCCACAGCTCAGCTTCAGCCTCCCCTCGCTCCCGAGGTGCTGAGTTGCAAAGGGATTTTCTGTACCAAACCCTATTTTTGCTGCTCATGGGGTCTCCCCGAGCTCCCTCCTCATTTCTGCTTCCTAGCACCTGCTGCCGATCTGGGGCTGAACCTGTTGCTATGGAAACTGGTTATGGATGCTGAGGATGCTGCCAGGGTCTCATCCTGATCCTGCCTTTTGCCTTTCCTTACCCTGCAGCACAGGGATGGTGCTCTAACCTGGGGTGAGGCTGGGATCAGCCCGGAGAATCCCGGGAGGTCAAACACCATGGGGGGTTCAAACAGCTGTAAATAACACAGGGGTGTTCCACCGCCGTGCATTTGTCGAGATCCAGCGGGAATAACCCAAGAGCAGCTTTCCTAAGGCACCTCCCCCAAACCCAGCCATCTCTTGTGGTTTTCCACCCCTCTGGGGATACTGTAGGATGCTGTGGCTTAGAAAGGGCTGGGACTGGATTGCACCCAGGTGGGAGCTGAGTCTCATCCCAGCTCCACCAGCACCCTCTGCCCTCCAATGTGGTGTCCCCGAGCGAGGCTTCACCCCACCCTGGGCAGGCTCTGCTCTGTGTTGGCTTCCCTTGTCTGTGACTGATGGGAATTGGTGCTTCATGTTTAAAACTATGATAAGCTGAGAAAATACTAATTAATTAGAGCTAGTTGGAAAATCCCAAATGCTTCCTTGACGTGGCATCAGCAAGAACCTCCTGTGTGTGTGTGTGTTTCCCCCTCCAGAAATACATATTTTAAAAAACCACTTTAAATACTTCAATGGTCCCCAGGCCTGCCTTTTGTGGGATACTGTTGTGTCCAGCCCTTGTGGAACCACCAGGAATTAGGGGGGCTTGAAGGGGCTGCTGCGGGCTGAGCCCCACCACGTGTCTCTTAGTCACGGAGTATTTATTTATATTTGAGCAGGTTTGGAGCAAAAATGGGAAACAGGAGTTGTGGGGGGGACACAAACAGGCTGCACCGGCTGCCCGGGCTGAGTCAGAGCTGGATCAGCCCCATCTCCACACCCGTGACTCACCGCCGGGTATTTCGGAGTGTTGTGTCACATGGCCTGTTTGGGGATTTATTTCTGTGGTTTGGTTATTTTCCTTTATTTTCTTTCATTCCCCCCACCCTGAGAAGGGGCTGATGCTTTGAGTTTTGTGCACACAAAGCTCCAGGGACTCTGAGATGTTCCCACTTTGCTCCCCTTTGCCCACGGGAAAGGGGCAAAGGAAAGGGCTTGTGCAGGTGTCACATTTATCTCTGCAAAAATTATATATATACACCATTGTATGTATTATATAATACCATATATATTACATAATATTATATAGTATTATATAATGGAATACTATATATATTAATAATTGAGGTGTTGCAGCATGGAGGGGAGCCCAAACTCCTCTGGTTTTCTTCATATTCCTTCACGTTCCTGGTGTTGCGTTACCAACACAAATTTAACAGGGCAATTGCTGTCACAGGCACATCCTGCCGAAACTCAGGGGAGGAATTGTCTTGGAAAAATCTGTGACAGGGAATCTTCTTCCACAGTCAGTGAGACTGGGAACCGAGGCAGCCCTGAGAAGGCAGTGGCCATTCTCACCTGCTCACCGAGGGTCTGAAAATACCCAAATGTGAGACAGCACAGACATCCCAACTTCCCAAAAAATAGAATCCCCCTCCCAAACACCGACTGTTTATCTGGAAGGCTTTGGCCAGGTTGCAGAGCCTGGTGCTGTTCTCAGGTTTGGGTGTTATCTGAGCATCTGCTGCTGCATTTGGCTGCAGCTGGAAATTCTCTCGTTTTTTGGGTGAGGTGTCTCCCACTTGTTATTGTCATGCAACAGTTTGACACCTGGAGCGGTGTGTAAATGAAGACGTCTGATGTTTCCCTCCTAAGTGGGAACGGCTGTTTAGAATATCCTAGAAAATTTTAACTCCAGGCAAAATGAAAATGAGGAGCCTGGGGAGGCAGGCAGCTCCACTCCCAGGCTCCCCGAGGCAGCAGCAGCAGGGATCTAGGGATTTTCTTGCAGAATATTCCCAAGGTAAGGAATGCCATATCATGGGAGTGTCTTCTTGACCCCTCATAAAATTCCTGGTGAGCCCAGGAAGGATGCTGTGTGTGTGGCAGCATTTTCCTGTCCTCTGGAAATGTTTAGCACGGGGTAGGACACACAAAATTCCCACCAGTGCTCAGCACAAGTCTGGGCAGCTGAGTGGCCTGACCAGATTTGGGAAAAGTGCCCCTGTTCCCAGCGGGGTCCCGGCGTGGGGATGCCCCTGGAGACACCAGCAGAGCTCAGGGACAGCTCTTCCCTGCCCTGCCTGTCCCCGGCTTTGCTGCCTCTGGGCATTTGCCCGTTTTAGACTTTTGGGTGCCGATGTGTGTCCAAATGTCCTGCCTGAGCAAATCAGCCGGGAGCACAGAGCCTCAGTGGCCTCTAGTGGCTGTGGGACAATGGTCCCAGGAAAGGGGCACCCTCAGCCCCCCAGGCCCCCCAGACAAGAAGCACTGGGGGTCCATCCCACCAGGAGCCACTCTTCCCCTGGGGAGACACAAAGGTAAAGCCCCCAAAAAGCTCCACGGCCATGACTGATGGGGGAGCATCCAGCAGGATGGTGCTGCATCCCAAATCCCTCTTGGGGATCCCATTCCCTGGCAGGGATGGATGGAGAGATTTTGGGCAGCCACTGGCTTTTTCTCATTCTTGTGTTACAAAGCAAGAAAAAAACACAAGTCTTTACGGAAGGTAAAATTTCTTTCACATCTTTTTCCATTTTTCATTTTTCTAAAGTGTATTTTCCGTCTGATGCCGCAGTACAAAACATGAACCCCAGCAGTGAAAACAGTTGAGCAAACAGATCAAGAAGGGTTTGGTACTGTTAAAATGACCGGTTTTGTGTCTTCTCCACCAAAGGTCACTAAAGCTGCTTCCTTCTGAGTAATTGTGATTTTTCAACAAGAGAAGAGGGAAGAACTGACCCATTTTATTCCACAAACCCATGGCACTTGGGGGCAGGATGGAGCATCCCCTTCTGCAGCCCATGCTGTCCCTCCTCTCTCCCCCCCCATGATAAATAAATTACTTTAGGAGTGCTGGCCTAGTTTAACATGCCCTAGTTTTGATGGAGGAGGGGAAAGAAAAAAAAAAAAAAGAGAGAGAATATTTATTTTGGGCAGTTGCTTCATGGGCGTCCTTTTGGGAAGAGCTTTGGGGGACTCACCCACTCCCCCTGCTCTGCTTTGCCCTGGCTGCAACACACTGCCCTCAATTTTGGGGTTTTTTTTCGGAGTTACTGCCTAGGTGATGTGGGAAATGAGTGGTGAGGACACTGATCCAGCCCCAAAATTGTCACCCACTGCTCTGAGCCCCCCCAGGACTGGCGTCATTCCGGGGGACTTCCAGGGGCTGATGCTTCAAAGCCTGTGGAACACGAGCAGCTTTAAGGTGAATGAAGACACACCTGGTTCTGGGTGTAAGCGGTCAGGGTTGGCTTTGCTGCAGAAACAACTGTGTTAGCACCTTCCCCCAACACCACAATCCCTGGGAAAATGGGATTAAAGCTGTGTTTGGGCATGGGAGTGAGATTTCACAAGTGCTCTGGGTGTCGCTGGGACCTTTGCACCTCGCTCGCCCCTCCTGCACCCTGCTCTTCCAAAGGTGCCAAGTTTCCTCCAGTAAATAAACCTGAAAATGGCTCTTTTCTATACATTTTATTTTTTCCTCCTTTTTTTCCCACCCCTGCCAAAACAAGCAGCCCATATGGGCAGGGTTGGGTGGGGATTTTTGCAGTTTCCATGGGGATTTGGCTCTGGAGCTGCTGGGTGCTGGCTTCTGGGGTTTGGTTCAGTTTTTTTTTTCCCTCTGATCCCTGTAACCGGAGCGTGGTGATGGCACCAGGCTCCCTTCCCGGCTCCGGCATCTCCCAGCCAAGGTCACCGGGGAGACCGTAGGCAGCCGCCGCCTGCGTTGGGCCATCTGTTAAATAATGTATGCAATAAACTCCTGCCCCGGGGCCAGCTTAATCCTTAAATCCTCCTTCAGAATACCATCTCCCGGCCGTGCGGGATGCCCGGCTCGGTCTCTTGGGCGCATCTTTCCCCACCATTCCTCATGAATCGCTCTTTCCTCGCCCCTCCATCCCGCATCCTCCCGTACGCGATCTCGCCGGGCTCTCCTGCTCCATTATTTATGTGCCATGCATGAAAGATGCATATAAAAGAGCGGTTCATAATTTAGCAGAATCTCCTCTTCTTTCAGCCTCCCATCCCCCTCTGGCTTCAGGCTTTCTCTGGATCATTACCGGCCTTTCCCGGGCATCCAGGTGTTCCTGGGGGCATCCCGGGCTGTGCTGTGCCCCATCCTCGGAGCGCCCATAGACGGGTCTGGCTTTCAGCGTGGTTTAAGTGCTCAGAGGTCTTTTGAGGTACGGAATAAAGTGGGAAATTGGGTTTGGCAGACCCATAGATCAGTTTTTTTACAAAAAAAAGGGTTTTTTTGTGAACTAGATTACCCCAGTGCTGCATCCAGCCCATGGTTTTGTGTCTAACGAGCTCCCAAGCGCTGCATCCTTGGCATACGTGGGATGCTTTGCTCCTCTCGGGCTATGTCTGCTCTCCCAGAGCCCTGGGCTCGCCCACAGATGCTGACTAGGGCAAAACCCATTAGTGTGGGGAAAAAAACCCTCCCTTCTGGGGGCCATTTCACGGTTTGGAGGTGCAGCAACTCCCCTAGCACAGAAAATCCGGGGGCCAAAACTCTGTGTGCTGTGTCCAACCCACACAGCCACGACCTCGGAGCTGAACTCGCTGGGGAAAAATTGAAATAATTGGGGATTTTTCAAGGGAGCAATTTAACAAAACTCCTCATCATATCCTGGATGTGGGAGAGTGTGTGGGGGTTAAAAACGGAGCAATAAATAGCAAAGGTGGTGGGGACAGGGGCATTGTGCAGCCTTCACACCCCAGCTCCCTGTGCCAGCCCAAATTAATCCATCTCCCCCCAGGTCATCCTGTACAAATCCCAGCTCAGCAACATCCTGCTTTTATTGCAATATATGATTTTCTTTGCAATAAAACCCCACCCCTGGACCTGTTTCCCACCCGTGATTATATTCTTGTTCCCTGGGCACAAAGGTTGCCTCGTGCCCTTGGTGGCGTGGGCAGAAGGGATAATGGCCTTTTTTAACACCAGGATTTGAGATTTGGGGGGAAGGGAGGCAATACTGGAAGGAAAATGCCCATTTTCCACAGCTTTTCCCATCAGTGAAGGGGAAGCCACCTTTTATACCCCATCCCCAACAGCCACTGTCAGGACCCAACGTTGAATTTTTCCATTAAATTTGTGCCCCTGAAGTGTTTTCCCATCAAACAAAAAAATCCCACAAATAAATATTAATTGCAATTAGTTATTCAGCACGAACAGGGGTCTGTTCTAGAGAGTGGGGAGGTTTTCCTTAGTTATTTTGGGATTATTTGGGGGGACAGGGATGGATGCTCATGCTGCTTGGCCCTGGCAGCCCACGGGAAAACATGGCAGATCTGCATTTATAATTTTTTTTCCATTTTGTTTCATTTTCCTTTTTATTCGGACATTGCAGAAATAGCCCTGTGTAGTGGATAAAAGTGCAACATACACAATATTTAAGAAAAGGAGGAAAGAAAAACCTGCCTTGAGGTCTGTCAGTCAATCGCAAACAGAAACAAGAACCAAGCCCGGGCACCAGAGGCGCTTTTTGTCCCCCCCCCCCCCCTTTTTTTTTTCCCCTTTTGTTTTTATGCACATCATGCAAAATAGTTAAAAAGAAAGATTAGAAAAGAGAAGTCAGAGAAAACCCCACGAGAGATCGACCGAGCCCTGGAAAGAGCAGAAAGCTCCGAGTGCTGCTCGTCTCGGGGAGGGAATCGCTGCCCTCCAGCATCTCCAAGTGTTTGGCACTCTTGTGATTACATTAAATAATTTCTTTTATATATATATGTTTTAATACAGTCTATTAAAGAGAGGAAACTGCCACAATATAAGGAAAAAAAAAAAAAAACAACCAAGATCACCCACACTACAGACTGCATGGTAGTTAGAAAAGCTGAGCGACCCCCCCGCCCCCCCATACATATAAAATCTGTCCCTTTGCTCACAGCAACCAAGAAGTACAAGCTTTAAAAAATAAACCAGCAATTCTTCCTTCAGGCCTTTCCTTTATAAAAGTTTTGGTTTTCCCCCTCGAGAACCTTAAAACGTGACTAAAATTATATATATATATATATCTATTTTATATAATTTCCCAACATCCAAAGACATCAACATAAAAAAAAGAAACTCATACAGAAGGGGATAGCGTGGTACATCCAAGTGCACGGATTCATTTTTGCAAGATTAAATCATGTAAACAAGGTGCCCGCTGGGAACAACCCTGGCCGGAGGGAGACTCCAGGGGCTGCTTCCCCCGCTCCCCCCATCTCCCGCTGCCCCCTTTCCTCTTACCCCCCGATCTAGCGCGGCACAAGGTTCATCAGCCCGAGAAAAGCGATCCCGAGGAATTCACAGCCGCGGCTTGACTCCTCCGTCCATCCCTCGGGGGGGGGGTTGGGTTTGAAGCAGGTGACTATTTTCCCGATTACATAGATATATTTTAATTTATTATCATTTTTGGATTCACGGCTGGGCTCTGGCTCGCTCGCCGCCCTCCCCTCCGCGCGTCTCCGGAGGGCAGGACGAGCGGCGCGGCCGCGGGACCGCAGGCGGGCGCGGACGGCGCTCCCGGCGCTCGGCGGTCGCTGCGGTGCTGGGGGTTATTTTCTGCCGATCACCTGTGCCATTGTAAACCGACCCCACCCCGGGCCTCAGCCCAGCGTCCCCAGGGAGGCTTTAAACACCGGGAGGGGCCTTTTCGGAGAGGTTTTGCAGCACATCGTCGATTCTATCATCTTCAATAACCACTAGAAAGCAGAAAGAAACAGAAGCGCGATGAATTTTGTGCCGCCGTGCTCCCCCAGCCCAAGGTCACCCTGGGGGGGTCGGAGGGGTCCTACATCCCTGGTGTGGCTGCTGGCAAAGCTACGCGGCCCCGACACGCCGCAGGGTACCTGGCACCGTGTCCCGTCCCCAGGGAGCGTCCCCAGTATCGCACGCCTCGGCACTGGCGCCCTGTCTCTGGGGACACTTGGCAAAGGACACGTCCCTAGGGAAGGTCCCCTCACCTTTGCGCCCTGCTGATGGTCCCCACGGAATGTCCCCTGTCCCCGAGGAAGGTCCCTGCTGCCCTATACCCGATGAAGTGCCCTGGGCACAACGTCCTGTCCCCAGGGAAGGTCCCGGCTACCCAACACCCTGGTGACAGTCCTTGGGACGTGATGCCTGACATCCTGCAGGGATCTGGTGCATCGTGCCCCATCCCCGGGGACGCTTCACGGTGCCCTGCATGCCCGAAAGGTGCTCGATGTCCCATCCCTGGGGAAGATCCACGGAATACGATGCACAGCATCGCTCAGGGAGCCCGGTGCACCATACCCTGTCCCTGGGGACTGTCCCCAGTGCCCTGCATCCCTGGAGAACGCGATTCTCGGGATCGCGTTCACTCGGGACGCGATGCCCGACATCCTCAGGGAGCCCGGTCATCACGCCCCGTCCCTGAGGACAGTCCCCGGTGTCCCGCATCCCCGGGGAAGGTCCCCGGCACACGATGCCCAACACCCGCTGCATCCCGCCGCATCCCTGGGGCCGTGTCCCGCATCCCGGGCAGCTCCCGGTGCGCCCCGGCCCCCCGGCACCCACCTCTCTTGCTGCGGCCGATCTGCCCCAGCTTGGGCGGCCGCTTGCCCTGCCCGCCGGCCAGGAGCCCGTCGCCGCCGCGGAGGCGAACGGGGAAGGGCAGCTGCCCCACGGCCGCGTCCCCCGCCAGCTGCCCCTCGCCGTAGGGCGGCCCCTCCGACATGGGGGCGGCGGGGGGGGACCCGCCGCCGCCGCCGCCCCCCGACAG
>NW_024515320.1:1855852-1856345 GCF_017590135.1 Pyrgilauda ruficollis
GGCGGGGCGGGGCGGGACCGGCTCGGCCCCCGGCACCGGCTGCGGCACCGCCCCGCGGGCTGATCCCGCGCCCCGGGGATCCCCGGGACTGCCCCGCCGCCTGCCCCGCAGCGTCCCCGCGGAGCGCGGAGCATCCTCAAGGAGCCCGGGCCTGCCCAGCAGCGTCCCCGCGGAGCACGGAGCTGTCCCGGAGCATCCTCGGGGTGTCCCACAGCATCTCCGGAGATCCCAGAGCTGCCTAGCAGACACGCTCCGCGGAGCCCGGAGCTGCCCCGCTTCATCCTCAGGATTCCCCAGCCTGCCCCTCAGCATCCCTGGGGAGTCCAGAGCTGCCCTGCAAGGACCCTCGGAGAGCTTAGGTGGCCCCACAGCATTTTTGGGGAGCCCAGAGCTGCCCCACAGCTGCATCTGGGGGGCCTAGACTACTCCACAGACACGTTTAGGGAGTTCAGAGTGACCCCCCCCCCCCCAACCCCCCCCCGGAAAGGCTGGA